>NC_140588.1:323618075-323699243 GCF_964204655.1 Triturus cristatus
CCATGGCAATGTTAAACAACAGTGGGAATAACAAGTCTTGTTATTTCTGGAGTTGATTAATTATTTTTGCCCTTATAAAATGTTGTTGAGCCGGTATACAAATCTTGTATTACATCTCTGAAATATGAAGGAACTCTGTACCTTTCGAGACTCCGTAGAATGTGACTATGGCTGACAGAGTCAAAAGCTTTGGAGATGTCTGTGAACATCACAGAAGAGTAAGATTTTCGAGACAACCTCCCACCTTCATGAAGCCTTTTTGTCTTGTATTCAGATTGGTGAATGAAGTAAGTCTTTTGGTTAAGATTTTCGCAAATAGCTTTATGAATGCTGTACCGATTGTAATTAGTCTCCAGTTGCTGATTTCCTTTAGTTCACGGATCGGTAAATTCTTAGGGATTAGTATTGAACAGTTTTCCTTTATACCTTCTGGGAATCTTCTCATAGTTAACCAAGATGATAATATTTTGGGAAACAGCCCTGGTGTTTATTGTGAACATTGTTCAGATCATTTAGGCCAATCTTGTCAGACCCAACTGCGTTATTTAAGTTAGATTCACCGAAAGCTGCAGTTATTTCAAATAGTGTAATGTCTTTGCATAGTCTTTCAATATCCCATTCTTTCGGTCTCCTTTCTATAGGGATGAATTTGGGGTTTTTCTTCTTCTCCTTTTCTATAATATCTTTGTAGTATTGAAAGATATAATCGGCACTGATTTGGCAAGTAGCATCTTCTGCACTATCAGTGATTATCCTGACAATTTTCTTCTTGTCTTTTTTAAACATTGCCTGGTATTACTTGTAGCTGACCTTTGCTTTTGCATATCTTTTCTTATGCTTTCTATTGAGCCTTCCATTTTTCTTGCCTTTCTTTGTTTGGTATGTTCTTTTGGACTGAGGCATTCTAATGCTCCTCTTGAGCAGTATTCATAGGCTCATTACTGGTTTCACTTGTATGTTCAATGTGATTGACTGGCATAGGACTTATATCGCTGGTGTTCTCTGAAATATAAGTCACAATTTCATCCATCAGGACCATAGTAGCATCATGATGCTTTGGATTTTGGAAGTGTTTCTGAACTTCTGAAAATCTGTTGTTCAGATCATCAAAGTTTCTGATTTGTGGCACACTCTTTCTGTTGATAAAGTCTTTACGCCTTTCTCCTATTGTTTCCACTGAACTACTTTTATCTCTTCTATCCCTTTTTTTCTGCTTTTATTATCAAAATGCAGAACCATCAGCGCATTATTCTTCTGTTTTCGGATACTTTTTCCAATTCTTCTAGCAGCAGTAGTTCTTCTTGTGGCCACAATTTGAATGGTTTGCTGCTTGCTAGAACTGTGAGTCTAGCCTCATTTTGCACTCTTGGATGTGCATATTGATAATGTTGTGACACTCCACTTTTTGTTCAGGATCTGAGGTCACAAAAGCTACAAAGAAATTGTACCCCCATCTTTTTTGTGCCCTTCCTTTGCTGTTTTCATAGTGGCATGCAATGTTGTGAAATTCAGCTTCCTTGTCCCATTATGAACACTATGTTTTCAGGTAAAATCCTCTATGTGTATTGGAGACATGCTTTCTAAGCTCTTTGAAAGTTCCCATTATGTCTCCACATAGATCACAGTTATATTTGTCATTTGTATATTTCCAGTAAGTGACCTTTTTTGTGAAATCCAGTTTCTTGTTATTGAGTTTATCCTTGACCTCATAAAGATCAGGCAGATTCTCGAGTCTTGATGCAAAAGTGTCACTTTTGGCTGAGGAGGCCACAAATTCAATGGTTTCACTTAGGTCTCTGGGTATCTCATCTTCTGTTATTACGAAGGGTGAACAAGGTGAAATAATGTGATCTGAATTGGTGTTAGAATTAGGTGCTGGATTGACAAAATCAGTAAGGAGTTTTACAATTTGTGGAAAAGACATCACCTTCTTTTACCATCTCAATGGGTTTTTTAATCACCAGGAACTACCGCATCTGAAATTGTGATTGTTAGCTTCACCATTTCTCACTTCATGCTCAAGGCCATGATCGAACCTTGTTGGGCCTATCTCTATAGACTTCTCTTTATAGAATATAGTCGTATAGAGACAGTTACCAGTGGGAGCACTTGGAGGTAATTTCTGTACCACCTTGCAGGTGGTTCATTCTTGGTTATTATTGCTGTGAATCAGCATCAAATCGGTCTTCCTTCCAACAATATAACATTTATTTGTTCTGGAGTACAGCCACACTTAAAGCTGTCCTAACAGGAACTTGTATCACGTATAGGCTACAGATAGTAAACCCCAGAGTACTATTCCAACAATATAAAATTGTCTACGAACAGTCCTGCGAAATTTAAGTGTGATTAGCAGGACATCAAAAATCAATATGTGGTATGTAGTGATTATGTGTGTGCAATTATTTGAGACCAATTCTTCATTCAAGACATATCAATAATCATGATGTACACTTCTATCGAAATTTGTTATATGCACACATCTATAAAAAAATACACATCTATAAAATGCATAACTAACTAGAAAATACACATCTATAATAATTCTAGAAAATCCACATCTTTAAAACTCACATCTATACTAATTTTAGTGTCAACTATAAACTATTGTGTAACTGTGCTAACCACATTTAAATATTAATGGATCAACATTTTAAAACAATATATTTTACAGTAATGAAATATGTGTGCTGCAAGACATTGTACATTTAAGCATTTAGTTTGAAAATTAATTGTCCATAAATACTTGGCACATTTTAAGAGTGTCCATTAAAGTAGTCAGGCAAATATTCTTCTTGAATCCGAAAGACACTTGCAAACCTAGATCAGCCAGAGCAGCATCATTACATTGAGGCCAAATACCCCAGCATCCAACATTAAAGCCATGACATTTTTCAGTGTTACAGTTGGTAAGATCTTTGACTTGCTACGATAAATCCTGATAATATTTAAAGTTCCTTTCAAATGCAAGGTCAAGGGAATTCTGTGAGTTTTCATATTGAATTGAAACATCAATCACTACAGCAATACCATCTTTGGTAAATACTACATCTGGTTTTTGGAGTTCACCTTGACTGTTTTTGACATGAGGTTCCCTATATGTCATCCACCCATACCTTTTTTCCTCAATCAATGAGCAATTCCCAAAATGTGTAATGCATTATTATCCTTATGTCTTTGGTTTTGGGACATGCACCTGAAATGTGAGAAATTGTTTTGCAATCATCTTTACAGTATTTGCATGTAGCAAATGTTTGATTTCTTCCCTTAGTGATGGTTTCTCAGGTATGCAAAACATTTGCTCTTAACAATAGCGTACTGATTTTCTTTCATTTTGTTATGCCAGAAATTTGAGGATGGATTATTTGCTAAATATTTAATACCATCATTTTGGGCAGGGAGATTTGCCCATTTCTCAAATTCCTCTTTCTTCCAATCAGATGCTGCAAACAATTTCAGGAATCTGTTGTCTAAAAAGTTGAGTTTGTGTGTTTTGATGATGTTATAGATTTCTTCATTTATTATTTCCCCTGCATACATGTTGGAATAGGCTATGTGCAGATCTGGAGCTTCTCTGAGGTACACTCAACTATTGAGTTTGTTTAGTCCGTTTGTAGTACATAGCTTTGGTACACTGATGCCCCTATATGATCTTTCGAATAGAGGAGACCATTGCATGTCTATGCAGGTAGGTGTATGAAGTGTGCGACCTATTTCTTTATCGTTTTATCCAGAGTGTTTAAAGTTTTTACTTCTGTTCCTGTCATTTCCAGTTTAAATGACAATTTAGGAATCAAGTATTTTCACAAAGGGGCCAATTATGATGTTGGTTGGAAAGGCTTCCGAAAACCTTTCGAAGTAGGAACTTCTGACCGACTTGTACTAAGAATCGGTTTTCCCGACCGACGCATTAACATGCTCAAAACCCATTGCTTACTGTCCGACTCGGTTACTCCGAATCCGACAGGAAATTTCAAACTAGAAGCCGAATGGAGCCGTTTGGAGCCACTTCCGAGTCCGAATCCGACCACCCTATTACGATGCGTACTTCCGAAAGCACCGAATCAGTCAGACCAACCAACATGTCAAAGCAGTCGGGAGGGGAGTATTTTTTCTCCGGATCTCATCACAACAGAATACAAGGAGAATACTTCCAGCAATGCAGTGTCAAAAGTAGGGGGGCTACAACTTCCAGTAATGGAGTGCCAATTTGTGGGGTGGGGGGCTAATACTCCCAGCAATGTAGAGCCAATTGGGGGGCTAATACTCCCAGCAATGTAGAGCCAATTGGGGGCGGTGGGGGGCTAATACTTCCAGCAATGTAGAGCCAACTGGGGGGGTTCGGGACTAATACTCTTAGCAATGTAGAGCCAATTGTGGGGGTGGGGGGCTAATACTCCTAACAATGTAGAGCCATTTGGGAGGATGGGGGTTTATACTCCCTGCAATGTAAAGCCAATTGGGGGTCTGGGGGGGGCAAATACTACCAGCAATGTAGAGCCAATTGGGAGTATGGGGGGCTAATACTCCCACCAATGTGTCCTTGAATAATGTAACTGGTGCCCATGCAAAGTTCCTCAATACATCCGGGTGCAGTACAAGCTACAGATAACTTCAAAAAAACAAAACCTAAGGTTATGTGGCAGGAAATGCATTCTCATACTGTGGCAGCAATAATAATTGGCAACTCTAAGGAATGGGCAGAGTGGAGATGCTGGTGCTCTAGAGACTGTTGGAAAACCAACAAAGCCTCATCATCTAGCAAATGGTCCCTTAAAAACCTGTGAAATACTCAGGTGCTGCTGACAGACCAGCCACCCACATCAGCTCAAGAACTGTCTTTGTGTGTGGGGAAGCTGTCTCAGCCTGGGCCCACACACATGATGGGGGGCGGAAGCCCATTGAGCCCAATGGGAGTTGAGTACTATCAGAAAGTATACTGTACAGGCTTGGATTGGAAATGCGGGCAATCGGGCTTTGGTCGATGGGCCGGTGCACAAGGGTCAACTGTGGGCTGTTTTTTTTGGGGCCTCAGTACACCACCCCAAGAGACTGACTTACTTTCCCAGTCCCCACCAGGCAACTGCAATGTTGTGCCAGTATTTTGTTCTCTCCCCACCTGTGCTGTAAATTGAGGCCGGGGGCCAGCCTTTGGAGCATACTCACCTTGGTGCCCTGCCTCGCACGCCTTGCTAGAAGCAATGTTATCTCAACCACCCGCCCATCACTTTCAGGTCATGGCAGGTGCAGGGAGGTTGCGTTGTATGTAGGGGCCTCGCAGGGAGGCAAGTTTCATTTGGCCATTCTAACCTACCCCTCACCCCCTTGATCGGCAGCAGTGTGCTTTTTGAAACCTCCCATGCAGGTAACTGCACAGAGGCTACAATGAAAGGGATGATCACGGAACATGGGCCAATTACTTTTAGAGTGCCCGAGCATCATTGTGATGCCAATCCAACCCTGGTTCTGTTGCATGTTGTGTATGTCAAATGATGGAATGTTATCATCAGGTAAGTACAGTCAGACTACTAAATACTAGGAGAAACACACATTTGACGTTGGAACAGAAATGCCCATAGCCACATATATGTATGTATCACAAAGTGAATGCATAAGTCCACCACAATACACAATGAAACATCGCAGGGCAACAAAACTCCAATGTACTCACAAGAGTACTTCCACATAGACATATTCACTGGCACCATGCTTGCACCTCTGTGCATCTGTTACACAGGCAAAATCCTAACACCTGAAACGGATACAAAGACCACTACATCTCATGTCACATTGCAGGAAGTGACATCATTTATCCATATTACCTTGCCATTTCACAAACACCAAAGAAATAGTACATGGTTTACTCTGGATAGCTGCCAAATAAAATACAACATGTATAAATGACACAGGGAAGGAAAGTCAAAATCAATAGCTGATCCACTGAGCAGCTAGACAATACATTCACCCAATCAGATGGATAACCTAGGCCTAGCTATATTTATTATCTCACACCTCACTTTACTGGATGCACAAAATGTTGACAGATCACTACATGTCTACAAACAACAAATTGACTATTACAGTCCAACCTGGACCTCAACTCCCCCGACAGTCCAATCACACAGTCCTACATCTTGTGTTATGATGAGTACAGCAGTGTCAGAGTAGGTCATCATAGGTAGGCACAACCAGAATGGAATGTTGGATGTGTCAGGAATAACAACATAGGAAGGACCCAGCACAGATCAAGAGCAGGACTCAGACAGATGAGTCCTTTACATACAATCACTACCATGCACACAGGTCAGATAGCATGCGCACCACACTCAAATACAGAGGGACACACCTATCTTGGGGACCCAATATGCTTTACCAGGCAAGGTTGACATGCCCCAGGTGGACCCGTGCCATTCACCCACCACTGTTCACTCAGGCCAGCAAGCAGGGCATGGTATAGGATACCTATCTGTACAGTCAGGACAGAGTATCAAAATGTCCCACTTGGAGTCCCAACACTCAGAAAATAGATAAAGTGATAACAGTCCACACAGAGCTGCCATCAAATCTGCAGGTACACAAAGGATGGTTTATCATTCAAAACCTGGGATGAAGGAAGACACACATCTCCAAACTAAGACAAATTATCACATACAAAAGACAGACACAGGTACATATATTTGCTGGCATTTGGTACAATAAATGTCCCTGCACACAAGTCACAAGACGTCTCCACATCAAAACGAAAAAATTCACTATCAGCTCATTATCATGTCCTGCACACAATGTAAGATGTATAGTAAATCATCTTTACTAATCAGGAAATGCAGATCTGGTCAGATGGGCAGAACAAACATTCAGGAATGAATCAAGCATACCATAACATGTGGATATGGAACTAAATCAAACAACCCGATAAACATAACAGGATAGAACAGCACAGAGGGAGCATGAACATTTAGAAGGTCAGCAACACACATACCTCACAGGCCACACATGGGGGCTGAGACTGGGGTCTCCAAGACAATAGCAATTGACAACAGTTGACATTATAGCATATGTGAGCTTCAAAAGACACCCCAACACATGTACAAAGGAGGAAATGTCATGCAGACAGTCAGCCTCACATGACAGAACAGCCGCCTCATCTAACCATGTCGGGAACACCTCTCATAGGGCCATTGACTTGGGTCTATGACCCTCACCCTACAAAGTCCTACACCCATCCAGTGCCTATTCATGTAACAAATTGACCAACAGCATAGCTAATGAAATCATCTGTAGACACACAACTCACTCCCTGTTCTGTGCAGTAGCCTCAGCCCTATGCCATTAGCAAGTAACTGTGCACAAGTGTTGCTGTCTTGGGACTGCAATGTCCTAACAATGGCCTGCCATCTGATTAGCATTTACACCTCATCCTTCATTGGATAATTTATAAAACATAATTACCAGGAATATCCCTCTCTCCATCCACTCCAATGCAAGGAGGTTGAACCACCCCCTCACTGGTTCAAATACATCTGTAACACAGCAACACAGGTTTGCAGCATGCTGCCATGTCCTGAAAATATGTATCAATTACAAAATTGGTGAAGTACGTTGTGTGCACAGATGGCAGGACACAAACTTACCTGGTTGGACAGCTGAGGTGAAACATGCCCTGTGCCACATGTCAAATTTAATGGAATGGAGTTTGGCATCATGACATAATGTGTATAGTGCCTAGTCTATTTGCACTCCTTGCCTGTGGAGGACTCATAATATATATGTGTCCCATAGCTAGAGAGCAGGTGACAGGGGGTCATTCTTCATGTGTCCAAACACATCAATAAATAAGATCCACAGTCTCCAAACTCCACCCAAGACGTGCAGGCCATGGGTTACGGGCTGATGTGCTAAATCAGTGTCTGTCACTCTCCACATATGTCCAATCTCAGCCATCAATGTGCCATGTGCCAAGAAATATACCCCTGCAATGTTAGGATCTTCCCCATATGGACAAAGGTAATGAGCTCCCTGACCCTGATTAAGTCCCACACTGAGCTCAGTCCTGTGTCTTTCCATGCGGTCAGTCCTTCCCAACAATTCTTCTATGGAAATGAGCCAAGATGTGCAGAGACAGGGAGAACGGGATCATGTCCCTCAGTAGCCACATGACCAATACCCAAAATACACTCTTTAACCAGGCTGTCAGCTCCACAGGGGAGCTGTGCTTCAGGGAGCAACATTGATCCCGCAATATCATATGCACTGCATTTTGAGAACATGCTCACTTTGTACAACTGCCTACCAAACAAACTTAACACTGGTCATTCCAGTGATCCTGCCACATAACATTCCTCTTAAAATGCACAGCCTTGACTGCCTTTGCTTTGACTGATGCAGCGTACACTGAGCCGCACTTCTCATGACACTATTGCAGATCAACACAGCCACTGTAGGTGATGGCCAAAAACATAAGATGCAGGGGAGCATTATCTTCTCAGGAAGTTAAACACAGTTTTGCACTGTAACTGGAAGCTTGTGTATAAAAAAACATCTGTAGATGTAATGAGGATATGGACTTGCTAAGATTCACACAATGAGATACTTTGCATCATCACGGTTAGAGATAGATAAGTACCAAAAAACATCAAGGTCACGCATCATACTCTGCTCATCCGCCCTCAGCACTTGGGGAGGATAATCCACACAGAGGTCTCAATACTTGGCCCAGTTAACACACAAACTCAACACACCCTGCAAATCTGATTGTCTCACGCAAATATCTGGAATAACCCTACAGATAGACTGAATTTAGAGCAGCATGTCATCTGCATCAATAGATACTACATGTACCTCATCGCCCAGTGGAACTCACCATCATTAACACCCCAGAAAAAGTTGCTCTGCTGCCGGCTACGTTGCTATAGCAAAGGAAGGTAGGGAAAGGGACAGCCGGACAAGTTGCCCTGCACAATCTAAAAGAGGGTGACACTTGACTTAGGCAGTTGGCTTGGCATCCAAAACACATATGTGTTGTTGCAGCCACCATGTCATGTCCACGTTTGACAGAGTGGCAAACAGGCATACACAATCAGCGGGATTGTTGCTTTTACCAATTCTAGCACCAAGCAGGCTACGTAGGGACACCTCACATGGACCAGCTACAGCACACTATTTTACATAAGAATGTTAAGCATCGTGGATCTATCAGAGATAGAATTCTTTTGGACAACATGCACTAGATGCCGTTGGTGTACCAGCAGGTAAGGAGCCACTACTATACTAAGGATTACCAATTCCTGGAAACAGGGTAAAGGAGTGTGTGGCCATGGGCTCAGGTTGGTCACTGTTGTGTTTTAACAAGCTCACTGCTTAAATTGCCACATGGCTTGTTGGCGCTCAAGGTGGCCCAAGAGAGATACAGTCACCTGTGTTCATGTACAAGCTCATAGGCATGATCGAGACTGGGTGGGAGGCTATCCAATGCATGAATGGTCAACATGGCAGTGCGCAGAATCACTCCGAGTATCTCTTGGACCAGTCAACGGGGTGTTGATCACTGCACGTGCGGCCAGATCAACTTCAGGTAGAATTAATCCAGTCATGAATCGGGAACCGTCTACCTTGCGTTCAGAATAGGGGGGAATGTATGGGCCACAACAATACATGGCAACAGTGTTTACAACGCTGTCTCCACAAAGCTGTAACTTTACAACACGGTTATTACAAAGACCACATTGTAACCACGCGTCCCATTACATTGCAAGTCATATCAACGACTTGCTGTAGCGCGCGTGCAACACCAGGGAATGTGATGGGTTTTAAATTCAACACCTTCCCTGCTGTTGCACAAAATGGAGTCGGAATAGCAATTAATACTATTCCTAAGTGCAACGCGCCCCCTACAGCTAGTCGTTGATATGACTTGCGATGTTATCGCACGCGTGGTAACAATGCGGTCATTGATGTGTGCATGTTACAAAAGAGTACAAAATACAAGTAGAGGTATAAAACTGCAATAAATGGCAGACACTCAAAACACAGGAACACACTGGGAAGGCACTTCTATAGGCATGGAGAATAGAATTTCCTATAATGTAAATACTTCCTTCAGATAATAGAGAGGGTGTGAATTAAGTTTGGAAGTGTCTTTGCATGAGGAGAACTTTGAGGTCAGTTTTGAAGGACTGGGAAGAGGGGGTGGTCCAGATTTTCGCCGCGTTGCCTGTAAAGGATTGGGCCATCGATCTTTCCTTCTTGAAAGTGGGAGGTTCAAGCAATAAATGTTGTGCAGTATGTGATGGTCTAGAGCCTCCAGAGACTTTCAGTTTATTCACCAGGTAGCGAGGAGAGGAGGAGTGCAAGGTTTTGTGGGTGATACAGGCATTCTTGCAGATATATCTTGCCTCGATAGAAGCCAACAGAGGGTGGATAAAATGGGTGTGATGTGGTCGCTTCTTTTGGCACCATATATGAAACGAGCTGCTGAATGGAGAACATATTTATGGGGGGACAGGTGGGATTTGTGCAGGCCAGTAAGAAGAGAATTGCAGTAGTCCAATCTGGAGAGAACCAGCGATTGGACCAGGGTTTGAAGGTCTGGCTCCGGAAAGAAGCGCCAAATCCCCCAAAGAAGGTGCAGGAATTGATGTGGGAGAGTAGATTGAGTTTTTTGTCAAGTATGACACTAAGGGATTGTGCTAGGCCTGGGCGAAGCACTACGCTACGCTCGCGAAGTTCGCGCTACTTCGCACTACGCGAACTGCACGTAGCACAGTGCGAACACGCGTAGCGTAGTGTTGCGTAGTGCTGCGGTCATTTTTTGCTTGCTC
This sequence comes from Triturus cristatus, assembly GCF_964204655.1. Lineage (NCBI taxonomy): Eukaryota > Metazoa > Chordata > Amphibia > Caudata > Salamandridae > Triturus > Triturus cristatus. The sequence continues at coordinate 323,628,893 of NC_140588.1, forward strand.
GCGGTCCTCAACATCAAGTTGGCGACCGCGAGCAAGCAAAATGACATCCCGGCGAGACTTTTTCCTTGTTCGCGATCGCGAGCATGGAAAATAAACCTCCCTGCGAGATTCCCAACGCGAGGAGGTCAGGTTTCTCATTGCGAGGGGTCGCGTATGCTCGCGACCGCTCGCGATGAGAAACTACCAGTTCGCGTTGAGAAAGCTGCCGCTCGAGTAAAAATCTACTCGAGCAGCAGAAAACTACAGCTCGCACTGTGCAAGATGCCATTTTCAATGATTGCACAGTGCCGGTTGCTTGTCCGCACTGTGCAATCATTGGAAACAACATCTTGCACAGTGCGAACATGTTACTACGCAGTTCGCGAAGTGCTACGCGTAGCTGGCGTAGTGCGAACTTCACTTTGCGTAGCTTCGCGAAGTGCTACTTCGCGAACTACGCCCACCCTTAGATTGTGCTCTGTCAACAATGATGGATTTTTTGTTAAGTAGATTCTTCTGATCCATCCATGATAGAGAAAGTGAGGAGGAGAGGAGGAGGAATTCAGTTTTGGAGGAATTCCGAATCAGTTAATGAGTTAACATCCAGTTTTGAATGGATTCAAGAGTAGAGTTTAGGATGGAGAGATCATGAGTGGAAATGTCTGCCCCCCCAGGGGGGGGGGCAGATTTTTAATTTACTATTGTATTTGTTGTTTGGGGAGCGGCCCCTTGGGCAAGGGTCTCTTCCCTTTATGGGATGATGATTGTGGCCATTTCTGCACTCTTTGGGTGGAAGGATAGCAGTATGTTTTTAGGCCTATCTGCCCCCAAGGGGGACAAAAGCCACTAGACACCTGTGTTTTTTAAATTTTTGTGTTGGGGAGTGGCCGCAAGGGTTGCTCACCTTTTACGGAGTGAATATTTAATTTATACTCTTAGGTCCACCTAACCCTTATCTTTGTTGGTGGATTGTGTGTGGATTGGTGCATTATTTGCATATGTGACATTCATGTTTTTTTCTCCTTTTTATTCTAGTCTAAAGCTTTTGATTCCTGTTTCCGGTTTCGACAGTGGTTGTTCTGCAGTTTTGTGTGGTTGCATTTTTTTGGTAAGAATTGTTTTTGTTGTATTTACTCCAAATGAGTAATATTGTAATGTTTGAATGAATTTTTTTGTAAGTGATGTCATAACGGCAGCATATTTAGTTAGTGTTTTGAGCATGAAATTCTTTGCGATGTGTTTTGCATGGTCTTATGTGTAATTTCTTTGCCCTTTCTTTTTTAGTGGGATATTGTTGATCCATACTGTGTCTGTGCAGAGTAGGTGGTGGTGAGTAGTTTAGCTGCCTCTGGCAAGTGAGTGGTATTGTTTTGGAGTATATATGTGTTTTTGATAAAGGTGCTTTTTGTTTATTACTTATTTTACAAAGCGTTTGTTGTTGTTGACTTGTTTGACAAGTTACCTTTATTAGTAAGCATTATGGCTAGCCGTAGAATGACTGCTCAACAGGTGGTTGGTATGCTTCTTGAATCTTCCTCTGAGCATGATTATGAGACTGACAGTGCGTCTGAGGGAGAGGAGGGAGGGGAAGATTCTGGCAGTGAGTTTTCTCTCCACATGGAATCATCGGATGATGAAGGTACTCTCAGTGCAGATGAAGGTACTCTTGGTGTGGATAAAGCAACTCTCAGTGCGGATGAAGTGCCTCTTTTAGAGGAGAAAACTGCTGTGCCGATGGTGCAAGAGGCATCTGGATTGCAGTCTGAGACTGCTAGGCTTCCTACTGGACTTTGGGTTGATCCAAACATGGTGCAGCCAGTGTTGACTGCCTTTAGTGGTGATGCAGGGTGTAGAGTGGATTGTGAACATTTTTTGCCTATACCGTTTTTTCAGTTGTTTATGGATGATGTATTTTTGGGTGAGATTGTTGAGCAGACGAATTTGTATTCTGAACAGTTTTTGAGGGACAACAGTGGCAAACTTAGGCCCCGGTCTAGAGCTACCCGGTGGACTCCCACAAATCTGGAAGAGATTAAGAAGTTTTGGGGTTTTAATTTATTGATGGGTGTGGTAAGGAAGCCAAACTTGGCTTCATATTGGTCTACTAGCCCCTTGTTGGCAACTGCCATATTTCCTGCAGTTATGACTCGTAATCGGTATTTACTTTTGCTATGTATGCTGCATTTTGTTGATAATTCTATGGCGCTGCTACAAGATCACGCTGACTGTGACCGTCTTTTTAAGATTCGGCCCGTTCTTGATCACTTTGTAAATCGATTTTCTGAGATCTATACTCCAGCGAGAGAAATATCAATTGATGAGTCTTTGGTCTTGTTCAAGGCAGTACATCCCTAGCAAGAGGGCACGCTATGGAATTAAGCTGTATATGTTGCCTGAGAGTAGGACAGGATATGTTTTTAATTTTTGTATGTACACTGGTAGAGATTCTACTATTGACCCCCCAGGTTGTCTGTCCACTTTTGGAGTTTTAGAGAAAATTGTGTGGGATCTTGCTAGAAGACGGTTTAACAGAGGCCACCATTTGTACCTTGATAACTTCTACACTGCTGTGCAATTATTTAAGGAATTGTATAAAGTGGACACTTTTGCATGTGGCACAATCCGCTCTAACCGTAAAGGTTATCCGAAAGAGCTTGTTTGCAAAAAACTTCAGTGGGGGCAGTGCAGTTCCTTGCGTAGTGATGAACTACTCGTTGTAACATTTGTGGACAGGAGGGATGTGTACATGCTGACTACCATCCATGATGAGAGTACTTCACCTGTGGCTGTTTGGGGTCAGGTTGCTGAAGTATGCAAACCTGTGTGCATTCTAGACTACAATAAGCACATGGGTGGTGTTGGCAGAGTAGATCAGAGGTTGGAACCTTACACTGCTATTCGGAAGGCTTATGTTTGGTATAAGAAGTTGGTCATCCATTTCTTCGAATTAGCAAGTTTCAATGCCTTTATTGTGTTCAAGGAGTGTTCTCCTGCGTCAAAGTTGACATTTCTTCAGTTTCAGCACTCTGTGATAGCTAGCCTTGTTGTTGTGGAACAGGCAAGTGTTCCTAGATTTGGAGTGGTGGAGGATGTGGCTTGATTGAAAGATCACCACTTTCCTGATTACATTCCTCCCACATCTTCAAAAGATTTTCCTACTAGGAGATGTAGAGTCTGTTGGCAAAGAGGTACGCGGAAGGAGTCTTGTTATTTCTGTCCTGGGTGTCCTTCTAACCCTGGGCTGTGTATGCCTGCTTGTTTTAGAGCGTACCACATGCAAAATAAATTTTGGGAGCTTCCATGAGTGGTAAAGTAAGCTGCCTGGTCTGTATTGTTTAAAAAAACTATTCTGTTTCATTAGTGCAATGTATTTAGTTTCAGATTTTGTGTTAGTAGATTTGTATCTATTTGCAATTTGTTTGTGTTTTTTGTATATAAAATCCTAAATGTGATGTCGGTGTATGTAGGTTGGCGCTTGGCTGGAGGTTTGCGTGGACTGGCCCTTGCCTGGCAGTGTGTGTGTTCTGGTGCCTGACTGGCGGTGTGCGTGGACTGGCACTTGGCTGGCAGTGTGCGTGGAGTGGTGCTTGAGTGGTGGTGTGCGTGGACTGGCGCTTGGCTGGAGGTGTGCGTGGATTGGTGCTTGGCTGGAGGTGTGTGTGGACTGGCGCTTGGCTGGCGGTGTGCGTGGACTGGTGCTTGGCTGGAGGTGTGCGTGGACTGGCAATTGGCTGGCAGTGTGCGTGGAGTGGCGCTTGGCTGGTGGTGTGCGTGGAGTGGCACTTGGCTGGTGGTGTGTGTGGACTGGTGCTTGGCTGGAGGTGTGTGTGGACTGGCGCTTGGCTGGAGGTGTGCGTGGACTGGCGCTTGGCTCGCGGTGTGCGTGCACTGGCACTTGGCTGCCGGTGTGTGTGGACTGGTGCTCAGCTGGCGGTGTGTGAGTAGTGACTTGCTGCTGGTCACTACACACACTGCTAGCTGAGCGCCACTCCACGCAATCCATCAGTTTGTGTAGTTGCTGTGTCAGGAATGTGGGCGTGTGGAAGTGATGGGCCCTTGAATGGCGCTGTCTGCTGTCGTGAGTGTTGTAATAAGATGGGCCCACGGCTGGCGGCATGAATGTTTTGTATGTGTCACAAGTATGAAAGGTGTATGAATGGCCTGTAAAGAGGTTGGTGCCTTGTCGTGGCTTTACAGCTCACGAGCTGTGAGTCAATGGTTCAGTTTCTCGTCCTTTCAATTATCAACAGTACATTTCATTTTTGTGAAATCACTTGCTAATACAATTGTATATACTGAACCATTACTCACCCACGTGCCAAATCCAACCAGTATGTTTGTGTGCTTTAGGATTACATGGCTGTGCAGTAATATTTGTCTTTTTTGTCTTCCTGAAGCAGGGTGTACCTTGTCCCTTTTTGTGAATGTTGTGATGTGTTGGTTTGTGTCTGGTGGTGTGAATGGTCTTGTGTGTATCACGTATGAAAGGTGTGTGAATGGCCTGTAAAGCGGTTGGTGCCTTGCCGTGGCTTTACAGCTCACGAGCTGCGAGTCATTGGTTCAGTTTTTTGTCCATTGAATAATTGACAGTGCATTTAATTTTTATGAAATCTCTTGTTAATAAAATTTAATATACTGAATCATCACTCGCCCTCATGCCAAATCCAACCAGTATGTGTGTGTGTTTGAGGAATAGATGGCTGTGCAGGAATCTTTGTCTTTTTAGTTTCTCTGCCAAGGTGTATGTTCCATGTAAGAATAACCCACCAACTGTAGATATTGTCGTAAACCCATGGGAGTTCATGGTGATGTCTCTCTTGTGAATTCCAAAAAAAGTTATTTTATCCACAATGTCCTGCAAACCTCAAAATGTCTGTCACATTTTCCTTGCAATGTTGTGCTAAAATTCTCACGCTGTAGAAACAAACAACTAATTATGTCAAAACGATCTGGTTTTGCAAGGGGGTCATCTGTCTTTTTGGCCCGTGCTTGGCGGCCATCTAGGGAAACCTACCAAACCACACATTTCTGAAAACTAGACACCGGGGGGCTTCCAGGGAGGTAAGGTTTGCATGGATCCCCCAACGTTTCTGTACCCAGAATCTCATGCAAACCTCAATTTTAGCTGATAAAATGTGCGGGAAAGTTATGGCATCACCGGGCTCACTCAAATTTCCCACCACCCAGTGTTTCCCCGGGTCTCCCGGTAAAATTGGTGCCTCACTTGTGTGGGAGGCCCAAGTACCCGTGACAGGCAAGGGCCCAAAACGTAGTGAGGCAACATCAAAATTGCTTATCTCAAAACCACCTGGTTTTGCAAGGGGGGTCACTTGGGTTTTTGGCCCGTTGCTCGGCGGCCATCTAGGGAAACCTACCAAACCCACACATTTCTGAAAACTAGACACCTGGGGGCTTCCAGGCAGGTGAGGTTTGCATGGATCCCCCAAAGTTTCCTTACCCAGAATCCCATGCAAACCTCAATTTTAGCTGAAAAAAATCACTTTTTTCACACATTTTTGTGTGGGAAAGTTGTGGCATCAGCGGGCTCACTCAAATTTCCCACCACCCAGCGTTCCCCCGGGTCTCCCGGTAAAACTGGTGCCTCACTTGTGTGGGAGACCCAAGTACCCGCGACAGGCAAGGGCCCAAAACGTAGTGAGGCGACATAAAAATTGCCTATCTCAAAACCATCTGGTTTTGCATGGAGGGTCACTTGGGTTTTTGGCCCGGTGCTCGGCGGCCATCTAGGGAAACCTACCAAACCTATACATTTCTGAAAACTAGACACCCGGAGGCTTCCAGGGAGGTATGGCTTGCGTGGATCCCCCAACATTTCCTTACCAAGAATCCCATGCAAACCTCAATTTTAGCTTAAAAAAATCACCTTTTTCACACATTTTTCTGTGGGAAAGTTGTGGCATCAACAGGCTCACTAAAATTTCCCACCACCCAGCGTTCCCCCAGGTCTCCCGGTAAAATTGGTGCCTCGCTTGAGTGGGAGGCCCAAGTACCCGGGACAATTTTTTAGGTTTGCAAGGGATTCAGACACTGGTGGGAGGCAGTCAAGTCACCCCATCCTGGATTCCCCTGGGTGTCTAGTTCTCTGAAATGTGTGGGTTTGGTAGGTTTCCCAAGGTGCCCGCAGAGCTAGGGTTCAAAAACTACAGCTAGACACTTAGCCAAAAAAGGGTCATTTTTCACTGCGAAATTGAGGTGTGATCATGTTGCGTTTTGCGCAGTTTCTTGTCGCAGGCACTAGGCCGACCCACACAAGTGAGGTACCGTTTTTCTCGTAAGACTTTGGGGAAAGTGGGGAGGGTGGAAATTTGTAGATCCACGCAGATTCCGGAACATTCCACCACAGAAATGTGGGGAAAATGTGGTTTTTTTGACAATTTTTTAGGTTTGCAAGGGTTTCTGGGTAACAGACCATGGTGGGAGGCAGTCAAGTCACCCCATCCTGGATTCCCCTGGGTGTCTAATTTTCAAAAATGTATAGGTTTGCTAGGTTTCCCTAGGTGCTATCAGAGCTAGGGTTCAAAAACTACAACTCAACACTTTGCCAAAAAAGGGTCATTTTTTATTGCGAAATTGAGGTGTGACCACGTTGCGTATTGTGCCATTTCCTGTCGCGGGCACAAGGCCGACCCGCACAAGTGAGGTACCGTTTTTCTCATAAGATTTTGGGGAACGCGGGGTGGGTGGAAATTTGTGGATCCACGCAGATTCCGGAACTTTCCACCACAGAAATATGGGGAAAATATGTTTTTTTTGACAATTGTTTAGGTTTGCAAGGGATTCTGGGTAACAGACCCTGGTGGGAGGCAGTCAAGTCACCCCATCCTGGATTCCCCTGGGTGTCTAGTTTTCAAAAATGTATAGGTTTACTAGGTTTCCCAAGGTGCCCGCAGAGCTAGGGTTCGGCACTTCGCCAAAAAAGGGTCATTTTTGCACTGAGAAATTGAGGTGTGACTAGGCCGACCCGCACAAGTGAGGTACCGTTTTTCTCATAAGACTTTGGGGAATGCGGGGTGGGTGGAAATTTGTAGATCCACGCAGATTCCAGAACTTTCCACCATAGAAATGTGGGGAAAATTTGGTTTTTTTGACAATTATTTAGATTTGCAAGGGATTTTGGGCAACAGAACCTGGTGGGAGGCAGTCAAGTCACCCCACCCTGGATTCCCCTGGGTGTCTAGTTTAAAAAAATGTATAGGATTGCAACATTTCACTAGGTGCCGGCAGAGGTAGTGTTCAAAAACTACAGCTAGACACCTCACAACAAAAGGGTAAATTTTCATTGTGAAAATGTGGTGGTGTTCACGTTGGGTTTTGAGCCATTTCCTGTCGTGGGCACTGTGCCTACCCACACAAATGAGGTACCATTTTTATTGGGAGACTTGGGGTAATTCAAATTTGTAAAGCACCTGTTATTACCTATTGATTTTGATGCATTTCTGCCTTCCAAATGAAAGACTATGTGTAAAAAAGAAGTCATTTTGAAAAATGACCGATAATTCTCATGCTAATATGAGTATTCCCAATTTCGAAAAGGTGCAAATATGTACTGTTTCTAAACTCTATAATTTGTTCCCATTTTAGAAATACACATTTCCATTTATACATTTTCCCAAAATAATTGCTATATACCCGGAACATAATAAAAAACCATTGCAAATTGCTGCTCAGTTTTTGACTCTGGGTTCTTCGGTTTCTTGGTGAACCTACAAGTCCTATATATCCCTACAACCAGTAAGGTCCATCGGATGTAACGGTATATTGCTTTCAAACAGCTGTCATAATTAGAAGAAGTTACAGGTGAAAACGTTGACACAAAAGGCTGTTTTTTTCAACTCATTTTAAATTTTTCCTATATTTAACTGTTACTTTCTATAAAGAAACCTTGATGGATCTACACAAATGACCCCTTGCTGAATTCAGAATTTTGTCTACTTTACTAAAGCGTATAGCTTTCCAGGATCCATTATTACGTTCACACCCATTTCTACCATTAACTGGAAGGAGGTTGAAAGCACAAAAAATAGCAAAAATAGACTACGTCCCAGAAAAATGCCAAAACTGTGTAAAAAATGTTGGTTTTCTGTCAAAAGTTTGTCATTCACTAAAATCTAGGAATATGGTGATTTCAGCCCCACAAACCCTTTTTTGATAACATTTGCAGGGGAAAACCCAGACGCTTTCATTTGCAGCCCGTTTTTCCCATTGTTCCCAAAAAAAACAAAATGTTGCTGTATTTTGGCACATTTCTGTGACCCCTTTAGGGGAATCCACAAACCCTGAGTACCTTTAGAATCCCCATGATGTTGGAAGAAAAGGCCACAAATTTGGCGTGGATACCTTATGTGGCCAAAAAGTTACAGGGGCCTCATCGCGCATTACCCCAAATAGCCAAAAAAAGGCTTGGCACAGGAGGGGAAAAGGCCTGGCAGCGAAGGGGTTAAACGTAACATGTCAAATAGACAACTCTCATCACCAGTTTCACCCTCAGTAATTTCTAGAACTACACTCATATCACAATGTGCAGCATCACCGCCAACTTTGACATGCACACTTAACACATCACCACATCACTCATATAGACACTTACAATGCTCAATGAATATCTCCTCAGTCATTCTCTTCTCACCATTCACCCACCCTACTCTGCTTAAGTTCTACAGATAGTCATTTAAAACACAAATGCATTCACAGATTCAAACACAACATACTTCAACTGGACAATACCTCACATTTCACCTTACAACACACAAAATTACACAACGGGTGTATACCCTTGACATACACTTATCCACAGCAGTTTAGGCTTGTCTCACTGTGGCCTTGTCACATCCTAAACTCAGTTCCATGCTCCATACCTCTATTGACTTCAGCACATTAACAACTATCCTTACTCAATGGCACTGCCCTGTCGCAGTCATCTCTCACCTTAGTGCCACAGACAACAGCTCCTTACAGACTCCAACCTTGACTACTTGGCTCTATCTCTAGCACATCTCCTTATTTCTAGTATACCTTGCACAAAATGTAACCAGTCTAACAAAGTCGCACACTCTGATTAACACCCCTGGATTTCAAACACTAGCTTTGGAACAATAAGGATGCTTAATGTCTCCTACACAAGAACTGCCTCTGAACTTAACTCCTACCTTATACTCTCTGAAAAACTCCAAATTTGTCCTGCCTCCATTATGTATGACTCTTCACTCCATGTCCAACATGGAAACACAAGTCTTTCTCACCCCTACCCTTGTTTAAGCTAGCTTAGCCCATGCAACAGTAGCCTTGCAAAACACATCTGCAGCTAGGCCTCACATTCCAAAATCTACCTCCTCCCCTGTGTGGCAACTAAGAGCATGGCATGGGTGTGACACAGGCTGCTGTAGCATCTGAGCAGTAGATGGTCCCACAACAGTTCTGTGCACTCACAGTCTACTTGGCTTCCCACATGTAGCACAGGGTAACACAATAGACATAACAGCACTACCAGTTCAGCTCTGTGTGATCTTGAACAGTATCAAGCAAATCTCAAACAAACTCCATTGTCATTCGTGTACAAAATGACAACCTACACACAAACCATATGCTAAACTACAAATGATGTGTGTTGTATTATTTAGAATGCAAGCATGGACAGACCAAACAATTGTCAGTAGAAGATTGTGCAAAAATACATAATCACAACTATTTACAAATCTACACAATTAGCACTCACGCCTGTTGAACAGTGACCAAATTGATGAGATTGCATTATGCATGTCAGTTGTGGGTGTGTAACATAGGATTTTACAAAGTCCATCCCAGCAGGGGCAGGTTGCAGTCACATTCATAGCACTCACAAATGAAGTGGCCAAACGCCGTAATGATGACAATTCATTGTGTACGCTGTGTGTGGAGTGACCACAAGTCAAATGTGGCATCAAAGTCAAGGCAGTTTACAAAATACAACATTCCAGTCCAAGAATTAAAGGTGTATTTGTGCCAAACACATTGACATCTCAACACATTCCTAAGTGTCCCAGGTGAGGGGTGTTTTGTGTCCATTATGCATCACACTGATGTAGTATGGATGCTAACCCAAGGGAGGGATCTGTCCACCTGTAGCTCATAACAGTGACTGCACAATAAAGGCAGTGCTCTGTTGCTGGGCTCTGTAGCCAGTAGCATTTGTGAGGTTCTGGGCAGCTGACCACGGGTAGCTTTAGCCCAGACTGGCACACAGCATCCACCCTGAACTAAATCCACCCTACACCACTCCTGATAACAACAGCTGAGGTTCAGACTGCTTGCATAAACTGAGCAAAGAAGGAAATTGTTGCTGTGCATTGTCATGCTGAAAAGATACACATTTGGCTGTGTCACATAAGAGGGCCAGAAGGGGCATTGGATGACACACAAATGTTGATAACTCTGAATGTACCAACAGGACTTGAAATAGCTTAGCATTCCCAACCAGACAATTAGGTGGACACAAAGAGTACCCTTTGAAATTAATAGGGTTTTCATAAATGTCTGAAAAATAAATGACACACAAAGATCATGCAGCCCCCATCATTGTCACCGAACAAGTAGATGAAATATCTTGAACACAACAAGCACAATCCACTCCTGAGAGTATTGTGACAACTCCTAAGCCAGATGTAGCTAAGTCACATGTGTGTCACCTAACAGCTATGACTATAGTAGCCTTTGCCAGATACAAACTGCCATCTTAGATACAATGTTAGGTGTGTCATATCCCATCTCTGAGTCAAATGCCTGAACCAACAACATTTAGAACTTGTGCACATACGTGAAATGCATTGTCAAGTTGCTCAGTTGCGTTGAAAAGCTAGACACATACTTATGACACATATCCCTATGAAGACACACAAATCAACCCGTAACAAACCAGGATACACAGTGGTTTTCATTGAATCAACAACATAAATCTCATCACAATGCAAGAAACCAGATGAACAAACAACCAAACCATGAGTCTGAATTAACATGCATTTTAGCTTGGTTACAGTTAGCTTGTTACATATCCTCTCTGGCCATGGAGATACAGTCAAATGCACATATTGCACAAAGACTCCCTGTAAAGCTTTGCCAACATATTGCAAGTAACATCAGCCCGCAATACACAATATATCCCCGTGCTGCTGCTTACCATAGTCTGGTCTGGTGCATCATTTTCTGGTTGTATTAGCAAAAGCACTACCATGTGTACACCAATAACGATTCAAATTGAATATCATATGAACATGATGTTGCCTCTGTCCACTTCACGGAATTGGAAAATGCCCATACTCACACACCACCGTGGCATAAGGCCTGAATGAGTTGTACATTACAACACCAGCTACTGAATAACTTTTCAATCACAGCACATCATCACTATAATTCCATTTGTGTGACAAACATTCATGTACCATAGGTGATGTGTACACATTCAACTAACACATACAACAGCTGTGTCCCGGTAAAGACAATAAAACACTGCAACTTACTGAGACATGTCCTGGAGACACACACCATCCTCATGCAATACCCAAACTAAATCAGATGGAATAACTGACATCTAAATTTAAAGGCACTGGACAATAAAGACCACAGACATCTTGCTTAACAGGAATATCTTCAGAAAGTGGAGTCCTTGGAGGCAACAGGGTTGGAACACTGACAGAATAATGCTTACCTTACACTCACCATGGACACAGGAAATGTATCAGGTGAGTACAGAGCCTTGAAGGGTATTGGCCTACAGTGGCATGCCTGCAGTTGCAAGGTTGTCATTGCCGCCAGTCTACCAGATCCAAAGAAGACACAGACATGGGTCCACCACTATCAAGTCACATGAAAGATTCTTACCATCACTTTGTGTACATGTGTGTGTCCAAAGCGACTGCCATTCAGTCAAACTCCAAATCTATCCAGGTGTATTGATGAGACAGTGGTCTTCCAGAACATTACAAACATATGCAACATGCCTCTCTGAAATTGTTGCACTTTGAGACACTTGCACTATGTTGACATCTGAAAGCATGATCTATGTGAAATTGTGATTTAAAAAAGTAAAGGTTTGTGACTACATGTCACTTCCTTCACCAAAACTGATGTGGAAGATGACACCCAGCAAATGTAGACACCAAAATCTAGACTACATACTGTGAAAGTGCATATGCTCCACGGACCATATGCAATCCATGCCATACTAACATCATTGTATACTTACACTACTAATTGTACATGATTTACAGTTAACTAAAAAACTATTTGGGGACACAGAAATCAGGAAATCAAAAACTGTAAACATGCTTTATTCTGCATGAAAATTCAAATAAATAAATAAAAAGCACAAGGCTAATGGCCAGTCCAAAAATGTATATAGGCTTTATGGGCCAAAATATCTTGCCAATCTACTCTTGTCTGCACAAATACTGCTAGGGTAACCTCCGTTGGGAGGGGCATCTAGGGGACATGTCAGGTACCAAAGGGACAAAACTAAGGAGGACTGGGTTGGGTTTTTGAAGGGATGGTATCAGGGGGCTGCAGTGTTTGGGTCAGGTTGAGGAGGCAGTGGGTCCACTGCAGTGGTAGGCTCAGATTGAGGAGGGGTTGTCAACTGTAGTATTAGGGCTAGATGGAGGGTGGATGGGCTGAGCTTCACTAGTTTGAGAATTTTGTAATCTCGAATTGTGTGAACTGGAATAGTGAGGGATGGTGACTTTTTGGGATGGGTTTCTGTGGGTCCGGAGGTACTAGGATGGTCTGGGGAAGTATGGGTAAGTGAAGGGGTTTTGGATTCATGAGACCTGGGGGATTTATTTGGGGGGGGGGGGGTAATTTGGGCCTTTTTTTCTTCTCAAGGGAGTCAGATGTAGATGACAAGGTGGTGGGTTTCCTCTTCTTGAGACAGGGTTGATAGGTTTAGGTAGGGTAGAGTTTTAGGGTAATGAGGTGGAGTGCCCGGGCTGAGGGGGAATAGGAGAGGCAAGGGTAGGGGTTGTGGAGGCAGAGGGTTCAGAGGTCTGCGGACTGTCTGTGGATGCATGTGTGTTGTCTGGTGGTATGTTTGTGGGGGTATGGGTGCTTACTGTTTTGGGAGTATGCTTGCATGTGGGTTTGTCCTTGTGTATGTGTGTTTGTGTGCTGCATGTGGCTGTAGAGGTGGATGCATGCATTCATTTGCATGTGCTTGGGTCAAGGAGGGTAGTTGGGCCTGTGAATAGGGAAGATGCAGGAGAGGGGTGGGACAGCTGGAGCTGAGGCACTGCTGCCATCAGTGTGGAGGTCAGAGCCTGATTGGATCTCTGTAGGGCATGATTACTGCACCTCCTGGGTTGGGTGTGTCCCCCGGGCACAACTTTTGTCCTATAAAGTAGGATTCTCAGGTTGTATATAAAGGATAATCAACAAAGAAGAAAGTTCAATCCTTGTTTTTTATTTTTAATCTTTGTGGCGATTCATATGGTTTCACTTCGTTCCATTTAAATGGCGAACTTTAAATCATAATGACTGTACTGGGATATCCAATGCATTTCGGGTATCTCACCCTTCGTCAGGGACCAATCCTATAACAAACATATAATGTCATGAGGGACAAACACCTATATTCAGATTGATGTTACTGTGATGCATTTAAATGCATCCAATCACGCTTATCACAATCAAATGCTAATGCCTTGCTGAATGCGATGTTCAAAACGGAAGGCTTCTTAATGATTAATTCTTACTGGTGTCAAACATAAACAACAAAACTGGTGACTCGTGTACTTAACAAAGAGCATGCTGGTTATTAATGGTGCCAAACTACTCGCTTCCTCTTTAAATGGCCGTATGTTGGTGTAGGAGAGTAGGGTCTGCTATCCTATGGTCACCCCAAATTTTTGTTTTTTGCTTCACTGGTTTTGGACATATTGAGGCTGTGGGCCTGCTAATCAGACCCCCAGCCTGCTGTTCTCTCTAACTAAATTGACACTGTGCACCCTAGGTGCATAACCAATTGGAATTGGATCACCCTGTGAGCCCCTGTACCAGTGTACACTAGGTACCCAGGGCATTGGTGTATCTAAGGCCTACCAGGGGCTGAAGCATGTATTGTGCCACCCCTGGCCTGGCCTAGCAATTTGACACAACTGGCTGATCACTCAGCTGGGGTAAGTTGGTGTAACCACCTCTTACTTAGGTGTAGTATACCTATACCTAACCTTAAATGGGACACATGTTAACCTATAAGTCACTCCTATGGCAGGCCTTAACAATCCTGAAGGCAGAGTGCTTGGTTCCATGTGAGATGGTGCTCTGGCATGAGCTGAGCCTGTCTGCAGTGGTCGGAACAACTTCCTTCTAACGTTTCCAGATATCGTCATACCATATACTCTTAAGTGGATTATGAACCTTGCGGTCAAATGCTATCTTTGGCTTTATCAAAACATGTCGAGTAAGGTGTCATACGAATTGGAATACTAACCCCTCGCCAATTCTGGCGATGGGGTTAGCATTCCACCCTTCTAGAGGGACACGACATGTACAGTACCTGAAACCCGGGTAAAATCAGACATAGCCTCAGCTCCACAAAATGGATGCTGCCACCACAGACACAAGTCTGCCCTCCTGCTGCTGGGAGTCCTTCCAGCTTGGGAGACGTGGACAAAGGGTTTCCTGCCAGGGGAGGTGCGTGCACCACCCCAGACAGGATTTTGTGTATTGGTCAGGTAGGGCTTGAAAGAAACCAGACATGCCTGAGGCTCACAAGGAGCCTCGGTGCATATGCCAGTTCAAACCGGTACTGGGGCACACCAGCCCCGGACCTGGGGCGAGCTGGACAAAGGATTGGGGGGTAACCACCCCCCTTCCTGGTCCCACCCTTAGGGAGGGACCTAGCAGGTAGTCCGGCACCTAGAATCCGCTTAAAGGTAGGAGCTGTGTCCTAAGACTTCTGACATCCTGGAATCAACTTAACCACAAGAAGAAGACGGGAACTTCGACGCTCTGCTGCACAGAGGACAGAAGGAAATCTCCCCTATGTTCAGGGAGTGACCATCTTGCTAACGCAAGCACCAACCAGCTATTGAACGTCTGCTTTGCCGCCGCCTCTTGCCGGAGCCCAGAGCCCGACAAGACCTGGACCTCCAGACCTCACACCGCCCGATCCACAGTCCCTGAAAAGAAGGAACCCGTGGAGGCACCGAGACACGTGGAGCCAGCCATCTTGGAAGACCGACGACAAGCTGCAAACGCAACGACAGAGGCTCCCTCCGAGTTGTGCTTTGGGTCCTGAGAAGCCCAACCACCGAGCAGCATCTGCACCAAAGGTGAGCCCTCCAGCATCTCCACGATCTGCGTGGGGCACCTCTGCACTTTGCATCTCGACGCGCCTGCCCGGTCCCTGGCCCGTTGGCTAGTGGCCATTTTGGCGACCTATTTTGAAATCAACAATGCTGGTCTGGTTGCTCCAGACTGGCTCTAGCTGCTCCCCAAAAGAGCAGCCCCTCTGACCTTGCTTGTCAGAACAATCAGCTTTCCTCTCTTTCCATGACTCCTGCCTTTGCCAAGGCTTGTTTGCTTCTTTCGCGTCGCTGACACCGCCGACAGTGAGAGCCTGCGTGGGACAGCTCGTGACTTGACTCCTGGACGTCGTCGACCTTCAGGGACCACGTGGCTGCGGAGACAAGCTACACCTCTTTGCCTGTTTGCACCCAACATCGCCTGGTACCTACCTGGTGCCACGCCGGTCACTGGCTAGTGACTGTGAACACTGTCCCCTCTGATTTCAGGTCTTCTACAACTCCGATCCACCCTTGGATCCACCGCATCTCTTCTGGACTGACCGCCTGCAGCACCTTTGTCATCAGGCTCCATTGAATCGATAGAAGAAATCCGACGCACTTCGAGACCCATGCACCCGCTTCCTATGGGTGAGGTAAAGCTGGCACTCCGGCGCCCAAGTGTAGAGAAACATCTCTAGTGTCTGTGTTTTGAATCTTGAAATCGTAGTCCATCCAGAAGACCCTTTCTGCAGTAACTTTTAAACTTTTACGCACCCATTGAAAACCTATGGGAGCACGCGTGTAACTTTCCTCACTGCACACGCGACCCGTGGACCTCCTGGTCACTAACTGAAGTTAGCTCCTTGTAGGCCCAGCGATTCTAGAGGCCCTAGGCCTTTTCCCTTTCCTGTTCGTGGTACTTATACCACTATTTTAGTATATGGTTTGAGTGGCCACCAGGGCCCATCCATATAAAGTGCAACTTCTGTATATTATAACGTTGTCTTGTTTAACGATTTGTGCTCCTGTGCTCATAAAGAGTCTAGGGGATACTTTGAGAAATAAATACATATATATTTTCAATATATATCTGTGTGGTGTCCTTTCATTGGTATAAAGGGGGGTTACATTTGGTAAAACAGCCTGCTTAACACGCTTTAACGAGTTTAGCCTCAAAGACTGCTTAGCCTACGCTACCACTAGGGCAGCTAGTCCGAAAAGGTTGACTTACAACCACACCATAAGGGTTGCTTGGCATGGTACAAGGTGGTCACTTTAACTGGTGAACATCATATACCAGGCCAACTTCTCACATTGGTGAGCAGCGGTTGGATTTGAGCTTGCTGTGTTTTACCATTGTAATCTCTTGGTTACCAATTGAAAGATCACATAGGTACCTGTAGGTACATATCAAACAAGATAGATATACTTAAGTTCTACTGAACTTAGTTGTTGTAGAGCAAAGGGAGTAGCACACCCTGACTACAACTACTAGATAGGTTTAGTAGGAAAACCCAAGTGTAGGTAGATTGCAACACATCCACCCACACTTAAGAGCAAAGGCTGGGGCAGAGGGGTCCAATGTACCCATCTCTGTTGAGCGTGACCCCCAGAGGGCACCATCCAACTTTGCTACCCTAAACCAAAATGAGCTCAGGCAGTTGGCAAATATCAGGGGCCTTAAACAACCCAAGAACCCTACTTCTGCTGAACTCAGAGAGCTTTTACAGGCTGGTGAAGATCAGAAAGCTCTCAAGAAAGCCTCCCAGTTAGGCCCCTTAGGGACTGGAACAGGAGGCCCCCCTTCTGAAGATGCTACTGAGGTACTCCCTTCCAATAGTCATCCCTTAGATGAGAATCATACTACAGAGGATGAAAGCGATAGGGATACAGATGCTAGTGGGGATGAAGGGAGAACTAGCCCAGTGCCAAGTGTTATACGTGGCCCAGCTAACCTAACGCTATTGGGGACTGACAATGGGATCATCCCATTGGATCTCCCCAGTGGACTTAACACGGGGCTTGGGAGGCAAAGGAATCACTCAGGTGAATCTAATGCTTCTCATGCCTCTAGAGGCTCTCAAGGTCACTCCAGAAGAAGGATGACCACCCCTCAGAGGAGGGAGCATGAGGCCAGAATGCAGGAAGCCCAGCTGAGGATCAGGAAGCAGGAGCTAGAGGTAGCCCTGATGGAAGAGAAACTGAACAAGGCTAGGCAACCTAGAGAGAGTGGGTCTATACCCACTGGTGGCAGCATTGTCCCTAAGGACAAAGATAGGGTCTTTGACAATAGGAACTTGTCCAAGGTTGTGCCCCCCTACAAAAGTGGGGATGACATCCACAAATGGATGACTGCTCTTGAGAGAGCCTGCAAAGTGCAGCAGGTTCCTGAAGACCAGTGGGCAGCAATCTTATGGCTCTCCTTTGAAGGAAGAGGCAGAGATAGACTCCTCACTGTTAGGGAGGAGGATGTCAGAAACTACTCAGCCCTGAAGAGTGTCCTAGTTGATGGGTTAGGCTTAACCACTGAACAGTACAGGTTAATGTTCAGAGACACCCAGAAGACACAGACTCAGGACTGGTCTGAATACATTGAATGTGCCACTAAGGCTTTGGAGGGTTGGTTGCTGGGAAGTAAGGTATCTGATTATACAGGATTGTACAATTTGATGATGAGAGAACAGATTTTAAATAACTGTCAGAACCAGCAACTGCATCAACACTTGGTTGACTCAGATCTGACCTCTCCCCAAGAATTGGGAAAGAAGGCAGACAAATGGGTCAGAACCAGGGTTAAGCAAAAGAACCAGAACCAGGGCCAAGGGGGTGATCAGAAGAAAACAGACCAAAAGGGTGGAGATCAGAAATCTAAAGACCAGAAGTCTTCAACAGGGCCCCAAACTAGTACTAACGAGGGTGGGTCCCAGCCTAAAGGGAAGAAGAAAGAAGGTCCAAAGAAACCCTGGTGCAAATCTTGCAAGAATACAACTCACTGGACTAGTGATTGTAAAAAGGGTGGAGCCCCCAACACTGTTGCCCCTAAGGCACCTGCTCCCAGTACTACTGTTAGCAGTGTTGGTCCCCAGACAAAGGGTGTAGTGGGAATCACTATGGTAACTGAAGGAGATTCTGACTTAGACAGAACCCTGACACAGGCAGTCTTGATCTGTGATGGGGACATGGATTTGTCCCTGACTGTGAGCCCCAGTAACCTGGGCAAGTACGGAGAGACTCCTTTAATTAATGAAAATGTGGCTCAAGCCTACAGGGACACATGTGCCAGTGTCACTATGTTGACACCAGGCTTTGTGGACCCTGGACAGTACATACCAGGTGAGAACTACCTGGTGACCAATGCCAGCAATGCCACTACTTCACATAGTGTGGCAGTTGTTAACTTCTCATGGGGAGGGGTAACTGGCCTCAAAAGGGTTGTGGTTAGTGCAGACCTCCCAGTAGAATGTTTGTTGGGCAATGACCTAGAGAGTTCTCTATGGTCAGAAGTGGAGTACAGGACACATGCAGAGATGTTAGGTATATCACCACATGTCCTTGCTGTGACCAGGTCACAGGCCAAAAAGTGCCTTACTGAACCACAGGTCTTGGATCCTGGAACAATGGACCAAGCACCTACCAAGAAGAAGAACAGGAGGGTTAAGGCTGTGCCTTCCCCCCTGCCTCCAAGTGATGATCAGCCTTCCCAGGAAGATGATCTAGAGAACCCTGAAGGAACTGTCACTGAAGAGCTTGAACCTGATCAGGTTGAGTTTCTGGGGACAGGGGGACCTTCCAGGGCTGACTTGGGGCAGGCTCAGTTAACCTGTCCATCTCTTGAACCCCTCAGACAGCTGGCTGCTGCTGAGGCTGCTGGGAATGCTCAAGGTACCCATAAAGTGTATTGGGATGATGGTCTCCTTTATTCGGAGGCTAGAAACCCAAAACCTGGTGCAACCAGGAGGTTGGTTATACCTCTGCAATTTAGGGGCTTCCTTCTTACCTTGGCCCATGATATTCCTCTAGCAGGACACTTAGGCCAGAACAAGACTTGGGACAGGCTTGTCCCTCACTTTCACTGGCCTCACATGAATGAAGATACCAAGGAGTTTTGTCGCTCCTGTGTGACCTGCCAAGCCAGTGGCAAATAAGGTGGCACAACAAAGGCCCCCCTAATACCACTACCTGTGGTGGGGGTTCCCTTTGAAAGAGTGGGAATAGATATAGTGGGTCCCATGGATCCTCCCACTGCATCTGGGCACAGATTTATACTGGTGGTAGTGGATCATGCCACCAGGTATCCAGAGGCAATTCCCCTTAGGACCACTACAGCTCCTGTTGTGGCCAGGGCCCTGCTGGGAGTATTCTCCAGACTGGGGTTTCCTAAGGATGTGGTTTCTGACAGAGGTACCAACTTCATGTCAGGATACTTGACAGCTATGTGGAAGGAATGTGGTGTCAACTACAAGTTCACCACTCCTTATCACCCACAATGCAATGGGCTTGTTGAGAGATTCAACAAGACCCTAAAGGGTATGATCAAAGGATTACCTGAAAAGCTCAGGCGAAGATGGGACATCCTTCTACCCTGCCTTCTGTTTGCTTACAGAGAGGTCCCACAAAAAGGAGTTGGCTACAGCCCCTTTGAATTGTTGTTTGGGCACCCTGTAAGAGGCCCACTGTGTTTAGTGAAGGAAGGATGGGAGTTACCTCTCAAAAAGCCTAAACAAGACATAGTGGACTATGTACTTGGTCTCCGCTCCAGGATGGCTGAGTATATGGAGAAGGCATCCAAAACCTTGAGGCAAGCCAGGCCTTACAGAAAGCTTGGCATGACCAAAAGGCTGTCTTGATTGAGTTTCAGCCAGGACAGAAGGTATGGGTGTTGGAGCCAGTGGCCCCAGCAGCACTCCAAGACAAATAGTCTGGACCCCATACAATCCTGGAAAAGAAGGGAGAGGTTACCTACTTGGTGGACCTAGGAACTCCCAGGAGTCCCCACAGGGTACTCCATGTTAACAGGTTAAAAGCATATGTTGACAGGGCAGAAATGGGCTTGCTCCTGGCTACAGATGAGGGACAGGAGGAAGAGAGTGACCCTCTCCCAGACCTGTTGTCTCAGAACCCTGAAGATGGTTCAGTTGAAGGAGTGACCCTTGGAGGCAACCTCACTGAGCATCAGCAGATTGAATGTAGACAGGTTCTACAATCATTTCAACATATGTTCTCACTGATACCTAGTCAAACTGACTGGTGTACCCATGTGGTGGACACTGGTGACAGTCTGCCTGTAAAGAACAAACTTTACAGACAACCTGACCACGTCAGGGACTGTATAAAGGCTGAGGTACACAAAATGCTGGAATTGGGTGTCATTGAACCCTCAGAGAGCCCCTGGGCTAGCCCAGTGGTTCTGGTCCCCAAACCTCACACCAAAGATGGCAAGAGAGAGATGAGGTTCTGTGTGGATTACAGAGGACTCAATGCTGTCACCAGGACAGATGCACATCCTATTCCTAGGGCAGATGAGCTCATAGACAAACTAGCTTCTGCTAAGTTTTTGAGCACATTTGACTTGACAGCTGGCTATTGGCAAATCAGATTAGCTGAGGAGTCTAAGGCCAAAACAGCATTCTCAACCCCAGGTGGGCACTATCAATTTTTGGTGATGCCCTTTGGTCTGAAGAATGCACCTGCCACCTTCCAAAGGTTGGTGAATCAAGTCCTTACTGGGTTGGATGACTTTTTGTGCAGCATATCTTGATGACATTGCTGTCTTTAGCTCCACCTGGGAGGATCACCTGATCCACCTGAAGAAGGTACTTGAGGCTCTGCAAAAGGCAGGCCTCACTATCAAGGCTACTAAGTGCCAGATAGGGCAGAGTAAGGTTGTGTATTTGGGCCACCTTGTAGGTGGAGGCCAAGTTCAACCACTGGAGAGTAAGATACATTCCATCAACGACTGGTCTCCTCCAACCACCCAGACTCAAGTTCGAGCTTTCTTGGGCTTGACTGGGTACTACAGGAAGTTTGTTAAGAACTATGGGTCCATTGTGACTCCTCTTAATGATCTGACATCCAAAAAGATGCCCAAAAAGGTTCAGTGGACAGTAAGCTGTCAAAAGGCATTTGATGACCTGAAGAAGGCCATGTGCTCTGCACCTACCCTGAAAAGTCCTGACTACTCCAAAGAGTTTATTGTCCAAACAGATGCTTCTGAGTTGGGTGTGGGAGCTGTGCTGTCACAACTTAATGTAGATGGTCAAGATCAACCCATTGCTTTTATTAGCAGAAGGTTGACCCCCAGAGAGAAGAATTGGTCAGCTATTGAGAGGGAGGCCTTTGCTGTGGTGTGGGCCCTGAAGAAGCTGAGGCTATACTTGTTTGGCACTCACTTCAAGATTCAGACCGACCATAAGCCCCTCTTGTGGCTAAATCAGATGAAGGGTGAAAACCCCAAACTTCTTAGGTGGTCCATTTCCCTACAGGGGATGGACTTTACAGTGGAGCACCGGCCAGGTACAGACCATGGGAATGCAGATGGTCTCTCCAGGTACTTCCACTTAGGACATGAAGACGAGACTGGTCAAGGCTAGTTTAATGTCCCTGCGTTTGGGGGGGGTTGTGTAGGAGAGTAGGGTCTGCTATCCTATGGTCACCCCAAATTTTTGTTTTTTGCTTCACTGGTTTTGGACATATTGAGGCTGTGGGCCTGCTAATCAGACCCCCAGCCTGCTGTTCTCTCTAACTAAATTGACACTGTGCACCCTAGGTGCATAACCAATTGGAATTGGATCACCCTGTGAGCCCCTGTACCAGTGTACACTAGGTACCCAGGGCATTGGTGTATCTAAGGCCTACCAGGGGCTGAAGCATGTATTGTGCCACCCCTGGCCTGGCCTAGCAATTTGACACAACTGGCTGATCACTCAGCTGGGGTAAGTTGGTGTAACCACCTCTTACTTAGGTGTAGTATACCTATACCTAACCTTAAATGGGACACATGTTAACCTATAAGTCACTCCTATGGCAGGCCTTAACAATCCTGAAGCAGAGTGCTTGGTTCCATGTGAGATGGTGCTTTGGCATGAGCTGAGCCTGTCTGCAGTGGGCGGAACAACTTCCTTCTACCGTTTCCAGATATCGTCATACCATATACTCTTAAGTGCATTATGAACCTCGCGGTTACATGCTATCTTTGGTTTGGCTTTATCAAAACATGTCGAGTAAGGTGTCATACGAATTGGAATACTAACCCCTCGCCAATTCTGGCGACGGGGTTAGCATTCCACCCTTCTAGAGGGACACAACATGTACAGTACCTGAAACCCGGGTAAAATCAGACATAGCCTCAGCTCCACACAATGGATGCTGCCACCACAGACACAAGTCTGCCCTCCTGCTGCTGGGAGTCCTTCCAGCTTGGGAGACGTGGACAAAGGGTTTCCTGCCAGGGGAGGTGCGTGCACCACCCCAGACAGGATTTTGTGTATTGGTCAGGTAGGGCTTGAAAGAAACCAGATATGCCTGAGGCTCACAAGGAGCCTCGGTGCATATGCCAGTTCAAACCGGTCCTGGGGCACAACAGCCCCAGACCTGGGGCGAGCTGGACAAAGGATTGGGGGTGTAACCACCCCCCTTCCTGGTCCCACCCTTAGGGAGGGACCTAGCAGGTAGTCCGGCCCCTAAAATCCGCTTAAAGGTAGGAGCTGTGTCCTAAGACTTCAGACATCCTGGAATCAACTTAACCACAAGAAGAAGACGGGAACTTCGACGCTCTGCTGCACAGAGGACAGAAGGAAATCTCCCCTATGGTCAGGGAGTGACCATCTTGCTAACGCAAGCACCAACCAGCTATTGAACGTCTGCTTTGCCGCCACCTCCTGCCGGAGCCCGAGCCCAGAGCCCGACAAGACCTGGACCTCCAGACCTCTCACCGCCCGATCCACAGTCCCTGAAAAGAAGGAACCCGTGGAGGCACCGAGACACGTGGAGCCAGCCATCTTGGAAGACCGACGACAAGCTGCAAGCGCAACGACAGAGGCTCCCTCCGAGTTGTGCTTTGGGTCCTGAGAAGCCCAACCACCGAGCAGCATCTGCACCAAAGGTGAGCCCTCCAGCATCTCCACGATCTGCGTGGGGCCCCTCTGCACTATGCATCTCAACACGCCTGCCCGGTCCCTGGCCCGTTGGCTAGTGGCCATTTTGGCGACCTATTTTGAAATCAACAATGCTGGTCTGGTTGCTCCAGACTGGCCCTAGCTGCTCTCCAAAAGAGCAGCCCCTCTGACCTTGCTGGTCAGAACAATCATCTTTCCTCTCTTTCCACGACTCCTGCCTTTGCCAAGGCTTGTTTGCTTCTTTCGAGTCGCCGACACCGCCGACAGCGAGAGCCTGCGTGGGACAGCTCGTGACTCAACTCCTGGACGTCGTCGACCTTCAGGGACCACGTGGCTGCGGAGACAAGCTACACCTCTTTGCCTGTTTGCACCCGACATCGCCTGGTACCTACCTGGTGCCACGCCGGTCACTGGCTAGTGACTGTGAACACTGTCCCCTCTGCTTTCAGGTCTTCTACAACTCCGATCCACCCTTGGATCCACCGAATCTCTTCTGGACCGACCGCCTGCAGCACCTTTGTCATCAGGCTCCATTGAATCGATAGAAGAAACCCGACGCACTTCGAGACCTATGCACCCGCTTCCTGTGGGTGAGGTAAAGCTGGCACTCCGGTGTTCAAGTGTAGAGAAACATTTCTAATGTCTGTGTTTTGAATCTTGAGATCGTAGTCCATCCAGAAGACCCTTTCTGCAGTAACTTTTAAACTTTTACGCACCCATTGAAAACCTATGGGAGCACGCGTGTAACTTTCCTCACTGCACACGCGACCCTTGGACCTCCTGGTCACCAACTGAAGTTATCTCCTTGTAGGCCCAGCGATTCTAGAGGCCCTAGGCCTTTTCCCTTTCCTGTTCGTGGTACTTATACCACTATTTTAGTATATGGTTTCAGTGGCCACCAGGGCCCATCCATATAAAGTGCAACTTCTGTATATTATAACGTTGTCTTGTTTAACGATTTGTGCTCCTGTGCTCATAAAGAGTCTAGGGAATACTTTGAGAAATAAATACATACATATTTTCAATATATATCTGTGTGGTGTCCTTTCATTGGTATAAAGGGGGGTTACATTTGGTAAAACAGCCTGCTTAACACGCTTTAACGAGTTTAGCCTCAAAGATTGCTTAGCCTACGCTACCACTAGGGCAGCTAGTCCGAAAAGGTTGACTTACAACCACACCATAAGGGTTGCTTGGCATGGTACAAGGTGGTCACTTTAACTGGTGAACATTATATACCAGGCCAACTTCTCACAGTTGGTTTGAAATAAGGTTTAACTGACGTGCTGTCAATGGTATTAGTAGCGTGCAAATATGTATTGTGCTGTAATCGGTAATTTTAAACACGCAGTGGTTTCTTGCTGGTTAATAAATTGTGGTGCCTCGGTTATTCTACCATGCTTCCATATTCAGAATTGTACATTCAATTTGTGATGTTAAAACATGCTCACTTAGTGATATTACCGAATGTGCTCAGAAAGAAAAAATTCAACGTCGTTGCGGTTGTGCAAAATAATAGGCGTGTGCAATTAAATGCTCGGCAGTGAGTAAAAAATGTACCTATAAGCAAAGCATTTTGTTAGAAAACTTACGGTCCAGTCTCGGTATTCTCTCTCAATGCGATGTGTATGTTGATCGTGTCTAGGTGCCAGTATTTCAAACTGGTGTATTAGTAATCGACAAGGGACTATGCTTGTCTGTATTATTGGCGGCCATCTTTAAGTGGTCTTTCTAATATAACTGCTGGTGTAGTTACCTTAGTGTGTATATATAATTCGGTCATATATCCCGTAAGTGTATGAATCATCAAACTATACTTAGGTGTGTGGACTTGACTGTGTATGGCAAAAAATGAGTTAATCTAATAAATAGCATCATCAGAATATTGATACTTGGGGAACACAATAGGAGCGTCAAAGACCCTGGTAATTATATCATGTGATTTTAACACCAGGTAAACGCAAAAAAAAAAAAATGTTAATAATAACGTGGAAGCATCGGTTTTAACAGTCTCAAATATTGACAGCAAGAAGGTTCAATTTGGTCATGTTCATAAATAGCATGAAAATTCTTTGCGGTCATTTATCCCATATGGTTTCATGCAGTCCAGTGTTTTTATCCAGCAATGTTCTCGCTGGAGAAGGTATTTTCTGTTGTCACGACCCCCTCTTCTGGCAACCACTTCTAGGATCAAGAATTTTAATTGACTGATGTTATGGTGATTCTCGTGGAAATGGTTGGCCACAACCAATTTCATAGTTTTCGTGCAATGTTTGATTTATGTTCATTTATTCTGACTTTGATTTTGCGTTTGGTTTTTACCAACGTCCACTTGTCCACAAGGACATTTTAATAAGTAAACCGTGTTCATCGTGTCACATGTAACTGTGACTTCTAGTTTGATGTTGTTGCCTTTTCTGAGATGTGTGATGGTAGCACCTGATATTATATTGTGACTGTTATTATAGTTGTGGCATGCCATTGTTCCTCTATGAATTTTCTTATGTGTATCTTTGTCACTTTTATTTGTGTGTAGCATTTCTCCCATATTTTTATTTCTGGTATACGCAAAAATTGGAAATTCTGAAAACAACTGGCTGAAATCCGGTTCTAGGGTCAGTGTCGGCCAATGATGTTTTATGATCCCTTTAAAACTTTTGTTTGCTGTTGAATGTTTCCATACCATCACTTTATGATTGATAGTTTTGCTGGGTGACTTCTGTAAGAGTTCTGTTCTGCTTTTGAAATGGCATCTCTGTTTGGCTTGATCAAGTACAAACTTTGGATAGCATCTCTGTGTGAAGCGTTCTGTCATTTCTTCTAGCCATGTGACGGCAATTTGCGGGTTAGATACTATCAGTATTACCCTCAGCATTTGAGAGTAGGGTAAGTAACGTTTCAATGTTTCTTGATGAAAACTCCCATAGTGTAAGCTGTTGTTACGATCCATGGGTTTTCTATAGATATCAGATTCAAACGTGTTCTCTGTAATGGTTATCTGTACATCTAAGAATGTGATTTTTTCTTTTTGTTTATATCGTAGGTAAACTGGATTCTTTCATTTATATCATTTAGTTTGTTTAGTGCTTCAACTAGTGTGTTTTCTGGACCGTTCCATACTATGAACATGTCATCGATGTAGCGAAGAAACAACTTTCAATACTCAACCCATGGGTGTTTGGAGAAAAAGAAATCCTGTTCAAATTTTTCCATGAACAAATTAGCATACTCCTGCGCGGCGCAATTGCCCATGGAAGTTCCTGTCATTTGTAAGAACCACTGATCTTTCCATCTGAAATACCTTTGAAAAAAGGTGACTTGTAGCAATTCCATGAGAAATATTATCATGTCTGAATTTATATCTGTTTGTAGAAGTGTGCGTTCTACTGCTTCTATTCACAAGTTATGTGGCATCGAGGTATACAATGATTTTGCGTCTATTGTACACATAAATGTAGGAGAGTAGGATCTGCTTCTTATGGTTACCCCCACGTTTTGCTGATGTTTCACTGTTTTTCAACTTTAGTCTGGCTAGGGCCCTGCTATTCAGGACCCCAGCCTAGCTGATTCCTCTCTAAATTGATTCCTAGTACCTTAGGTACACCACAGATTGGATTCTGAGGTGCCCTTATAAGTCCCTAGTATATGGTATACTATGTACCCAGGGCATAGGTACCCCAGAGGCCTACCAGGGGCTGAAGCTTGTATTATGCCACCCCTGGGAAGCCCTCCAAAATGACACCACAGGTCTGCTACTGCAGCCTGGGTAAGGTGGTTGCTGCACCCCTTACAGAGATATAGTTTCACTATATCTCACCTAGCACTGCACATAGAAACCTATCAGTAACCCCTATGGCAGGCCTTATCAATCCTGAAGGCAGGGTGCTTGGTTTTGTGTGAGAGTGTGCCCCTGCATGAGCAGAGCCCCTCTGCAGCCTTCGCAATCTCTTCTCCGGGGTTGTCTGTAATGTAGCCTGACCATATACTCTTAAGTGCATTATAACCAAACGGTAAATACTAACTTTGGACTGGCTGCACGGAAACATGTTGTGTTTGGTGTAAAACACCTTGGAATCATACCCCCACATCAGTAACTGGTGTGGGAGTATGATCCCACCCTTCTAGAGGGAGAGACATGACAGCACCAGTATACCCGGTATCAACTTAAAAGAGCCCTGGCATCACAAAATGGATGCTGCAGCCACAGACACAAGTCTGGCTTCCTGCTGCTGACAGAAACTCCAGCAGGGGAGGCCTGGACAATAGGTTTCCTGTCACAGGGAGGTGCCACCACCTCCCAGACAGGCTTTAGTGTATTAGGGCTGGGTAGGGGCACTCTGAGAGTGCTTTGAAGTCCTGCACTGGGGCACTTTTGGTGTCCCTGTGCATAGTCCAGCTCAGACCGGTTTAGGGGATACCAGCCCCTGCTCTGTGCAAAACTGGACAAAGGAAATGGGTGTAGCCACCCCTCTTTCCAAACCCCCCATAGGTGGGTCCCCTGAGTTAGTCCAACCCCTTCCTTGGGTATAAAGTAGGAACCCCTGGCATCAGGACTTTAGATATCTCTGGATGAAACTCTGAAATTGAATCCTGGAACTTCGACGAGCTGTTCAATGCCAGATGACTGAAGAATCTCCCTTGGAGTAAAGGAGTTACTCCCCTGCTTGGCAGGCACCAAAGATGCATCTGTCCGGTCTGCATCTCCGAAGCTCCTGCTGGATGCCGAAGACTTTGCAACACCAGAGGTGGATTTCCAGACTTTCCAGAGGCCGAACCGAGTCCCCAGCAAAGCTGAGACCCGTAGCTCTTGTGGGTACTGTGAAACTAGAACCCCTGGACACCATGCACATTTGCAAGTGCATTAGCTTCACAACATCTCCTGAGGCTGTGCATGGGGTTACTTGTAGACCAGACCCCGAGCAGAGAATCCACTGAAGATTGTCAGCCTAGTCACCCCGAGTGATCCATGGGCTGCCATTTTGTGATTCCTCTTGAGGTCCCTTCGCGATCCCTGGTCCATCGACTGGTGAGTCCCTGTGAATGTAACTCTGACTTTCTTTGGGCTTCCCTGGTTGCTCCAGATGTGCCCTTACTCCTCCTTGCTAGTGGAGTCCGTCGGACCTTGCTGGTCTGCACCAAAGCATTTCTTCACTTTCTGCGTGAGTTGGTGTTGCCAAATTTTGTTGTGTCCAATCTGGGCACCGACACTGCGGCACTCGACATCCTTTGTGGGACAGCTCGAATCCAGCTCCTGGTTGTCCTCGATGCCTCCTGGTCCTCGTAGCTGAAGAGTCAAGCTTCACCTTCTTCCCCTGAAAACACCCGGCACGGAAACATGTCGTGTTTGGTGTCAAACACCTTGGAATCATACCCCCACATCAGTAACTGGTGTGGGAGTATGATCCCACCCTTCTAGAGGGAGAGACATGACAGCACCAGTATACCCGGTATCAACCTAAAAGAGCCCTGGCATCACAAAATGGATGCTGCAGCCACAGACACGAGTCTGGCTTCCTGCTGCTGACAGAAACTCCAGCAGGGGAGGCCTGGACAATAGGTTTCCTGTCACAGTGAGGTGCCACCACCTCCCAGACAGGCTTTAGTGTATTAGGGCTGGGTAGGGGCACTCTGAGAGTGCTTTGAAGTCCTGCACTGGGGCACTTTTGGTGTCCCTGTGCATAGTCCAGCTCAGACCGGTTCAGGGGCTACCAGCCCCTGCTCTGTGCGAAACTGGACAAAGGAAATGGGTGTAGCCACCCCTCTGTCCAAACACCCCATAGGTGGGTCTCCTGAGTTAGTCCAACCCCTTCCTTGGGTATAAAGTAGGAACCCCTGGCATCAGGACTTTAGATATCTCTGGATGAAACTCTGAAACTGAATCCTGGAACTTCGACGAGCTGTTCAACGCCAGATGACTGAAGAATCTCCTTGGAGTAAAGGAGTTACTCCCCTGCTTGGCAGGCACCAAAGATGCATCTGTCCGGTCTGCATCTCCGAAGCTCCCGCTGGATGCCGAAGACTTTGCAACACCAGAGGTGGATTTCCAGACTTTCCAGAGGCCGAACCGAGTCCCCAGCAAAGCTGAGACCCGTAGCTCTCGTGGGTACCGTGAAACTAGAACCCCTGGACACCATGCACATTTGCAAGTGCATTAGCTTCACAACGTCTCCTGAGGATGTGCATTGGGTTATTTGTAGACCAGACCCCGAGCAGAGAATCCACTGAAGATTGTCAGCCTAGTCACCCCGAGTGACCCATGGGCTGGCATTTTGTGATTCCTCTTGAGGTCCCTTCGCGATCCCTGGTCCATCAACTGGTGAGTCCCTGTGAATGTAACTCTGACTTTCTTTGGGCTTCCCTGGTTGCTCCAGATGTGCCCTTACTCCTCCTTGCTAGTGGAGTCCATCGGACCTTGCTGGTCTGCACCAAAGCAGTTCTTCACTTTCTGCGTGGGTTGGTGTTGCCAAGGTTTGTTGTGTCCAATCTGGGCACCGACACTGCAGCACTCGACATCCTTTGTGGGACAGCTCGAATCCAGCTCCTGGTTGTCCTTGATGCCTCCTGGTCCTCGAAGCTGAAGAGTCAAGCTTCACCTTCTTCCCTTGAAAACACCCGACAACGGTGGGAATTCGTCTATCGTGCCCCTGGTCACTGGCAAGTGACCCAGACTCTGTCCCCTCTGCTTTCAGGTTCTTCACATTTTCGATCCAGGCTTGGATCTCTTTGGACACTTTGCATCTTCTTGGCAGCAGCACCTCTTCGCCAGCTTCCATTGAAAGCGATGACGCTACCCGACACCATTTGACACCTATGCATCCGGCTTCCCTGGGTGAGGTAACTCAAGTACTCCGGTGCTCCCGTGGGTGTTGACTCTAGAACTGTCTAAGTCCAAAAGGATTCGGTCCTTGTCCATCTCTAAGTGTCCTTAATCTTTAAAAATCTAACCCTGACTATCCCCATAGAAGCTAACAGGAGCTCGCGGCTGTGTTCTCACACTGTAGACGGCCCCCGTGGGTCCCCTGTGTCACTACCTTGTGTGGTTCCTTGGGGTCCCAGCGATTCTACAGGCTCTTGGCCTTGTGTCTAGTTAAGTCGTGGTTCTTATACCACTATTTAGTATATGGTTTGGTCCGTCCCTAGGGCCTAACGTGTATTGGTGCAACTTTACTGCAATATTTGAAGTGTAACTTATGTGTTTTTACCTCTAGCTTCATAAAGAGACTAGGAGGTGTGTTTAGAAATAAATACATATATTTTATATATATTCCTGAGGTCGTGTCCTTTCATTTAGCCACTCAAGAGATTATAGACTGGTAAAACAAGCTGCTGTACATTCCTTCAAGCCTGAAGGCTGCTCTTCATAGCTACCACTAGGTTAGCTTTCAATAAAGGTTGTCTAACCTATCATCAATAAGGGTTTGTTTGTATTGGTGCAAGGTGCCCACCATAACTAGTGGACAGCATATACCAGGCCAACTTCTCACAATAAGGCAGTTTCATCTGTATTGATTGTGGTTTGTTGTAATTTGTTCAAAAAGTCGGTGGTGTCTTTGACAAATGTTTATATTTTTATGACGCTGGGTTGTAGATAGTGATCTATAAATTGTCCCATTTGTTCATGTATGCTACCTCTAGTAGACACGATTGGTCTGAATGGCTGGTGGAGAGGGTCTTTGTGTATTTTAGGTACCAGGTAAATGGTTGGGCTCCTTGGATGTTCTTGTATTAAAAACCTTTTAGTTCTATCATTGATCACTCTGTTTTCATGGGCCCCGTTACTTAGGTTTTTTAATTTAACAGAAAAGGATTCAGTAGGGTTTGTGTCCAGTTTAATGTAGGTGGATTCATCCAAAACGTGTCTGTTAAGCTCTTCCTCATAGTGTGTAGTATTCAAAATAACTAAGGCTCCTCCCTTGTTTGCTTTCTGACAAGTGATGTTGGGGTTATTTGCGATATTTTTAATGATTCCAAATTCCTTTTGTGTGAGATTCCTTCTTTTTTTTTTTTTAAGGTTCAATTTAGTTAGATCTTGCTTTACCAAGTTTTGAAATGTATCCAGCGTTTTATGGCTGGTAGGTGCCATGTATGTGCTTGAGGGGGATAACCCCCGTAGTTGATCTGGTTCCATTGTTTGTTGCTGCATAAGTACATTCTCGAAAAAATGCCCAAGGCGTAACCTTCGCTTGAATTTGAACAAACTCACTTCTAGCTCTAAATGGTTGGTATTTGTAGTATAAATGAATGAGGTGCCTTTTTGTAAAGTTTTCAATTCAAGAGTACTAAGATGATAATCTGATATGTTTATGACCAGGCTTAGGTCGTTGCCTGTTTCTTCCCCTTGTCTTTCTTCACCCCTGTGATGCTCCTGGTGTTCTCTTTCTTCGACTCCTCCGGGGTCTCCTTGGTCTGTTTGACCTTCCTCTAAAAAAGGCTGTCCAGGTGTCTGTATTTGGGCTGATGTGTGTGGTTGTTGGGTAATAATAGTGCCGGAGGCCGTTGTGGTGGTGGTCTATTGGTAGTGTCGCTCCCCAAGTTTGTAGTCCAGTGTATCAGGTGGAATTTGCGGATCTTACTTTCATTTATTTCCTGTGAGTTCTTAGTAAGTTGTTCATTTATATCATCAAGTACTTTTGACCATTCGTCAGCTGACATGGAATTTGTTAATTCGTTAGTGACGGTGACTAATTCTTTTGATAATTCTTCCAGGATTATGGAGAGTTCTTCAATAATAAGTAAAATCAAATCTAAGGAACATTTGTTCAGAATCGTGTACCAGCGGTCCTTGAATTTCTGCGCATTCTTGCAAAGTGATGGTTTAAATGGTATTCTTAACCCACGTGGTATGCGCTATGCTCGGTGGTATTTAATTAACGTACTGGTGTGTAGCCTTTGATTGATTTCTCGCTTTGATACTTACAATAATTGTTTAATGTTTTGTTGTTTATCACGATTCGTAGTTGATTGTGTTGTCTCCTCATGTATTAATGCATAGATTTGAGCTGCTTCATCATCCTTGAAGGCGAAAGATTCTGCTTGCAAGTCTGTGATATTTGAGATTTCTGCATATGCCATGATTAATTTTTTTGGGTGGTGTGCTGCGTATTATCGTATTGTGATGGTGTCTAAACATTCAACAGCAAGCAATAGTTTTAAAGGGATGATAAAACATCATTGGCCGATACTGACCCTAGAACCGGATTTCAACCAGTTGTTTTCAGAATTTCCAATTTTTGCCTACACCAGAAATAAAAATATGGGAGAAATGCTACACACAATTAAAAGTGACAAAGATACCCATAAGGAAATTCAATGACTAACAATGGCATGCCACAACTGTAATAACTGTCACAATATAACCTCCGCTTGAAAATCAGAGATTCCAAATATAACCTACTGGGTACAGAGGGTAAATATAATATTTGAGCTCTGATTGGTCCTGAAGAATGCTGGTGTGACCCAACACTGTGGGCACGTTTAACACAGCTGAACCATTTCTACACTTTGGCAGTAAGGAGGGGTAAAGGGACTCTTAAAATTTCTCCTATCACCACTATGTTTCACGTTTTAGACCTAGACGGTGGGTCTAGGAATAAATTGTTGCACAGAGACACAACCAAGCTAGTTTTATACTTTTGCTGCACCTTTCGTTTGGTGATTCCAAAAGCATATTGAGATATCATTTCTTTTTCATGTGTGTATTGTCTTTCCCTCCCCTTTGCTCCACCCGAGGCATTGGTCTGCGCTGGGGTGTATTGCAAGCAAGCCCAATGATGAAACATGTCATAACTTTGTGAGTGAGGGTAGTATACTTTCACAGAGCATGTGCCACCTTTTTATCACTTGTCGCTACTCCTCCTAGTGTGTTATAGCTTTGTGATTGGGACGGCATGTATAGAGAGATTTTACATCTCACCCCTTCATAGTGTTTGGAAACTGGTGTCATGACATACCTGCCTCATCTAATGCAAGGGAGTTTAGACATCACAATGAAAATAGGATTCACGCAATTGAGTTGAGACATGGTATCCATTCTGCAATCAATAGTCAGCAATTTGTGAACCATTTGCTCAGATGTTACAGGTCCTATAACTTTATTGTCATACATCAAGCTGGTGCAGTCATTGCAGAAGTCAAATCACACACATAACAGTGATTTGTCTCATATGTCCTGTAACTTAGGTCCTTTCCTGTCAGGTCACACATCTAACTCTTATTGTGGAGACACCAAGGTAGTATGCATAGCTAGGGTGAGAGGCATGTGGGCCAAAGTCTTGTGTCATCTATGAACAGTGTTATGAAGAAGAATCAGAATGTTGTGCACATTGGAAACAGCTCACCTGTTTCAGATGTGAACAATATTTAACACACTTCCAAGTCCAATGACTGCATCTTCACATAGCTTCAGGTGGATCACTATGCCACTGGACCGTCTGGGTCAATCATCTGTACAGACTATTATCAGTGAACCTCTAATATTTAAGAGTTCAGTCAACACTGTGTTACAATCCTGTCTAGACTGAAGTAGACCCCATTTGTAGAGGCCAAGTCTGAATGTCCCTCATTTCTTTTTGCCATCATGCACACTTTTTACATCTTAAATTGCTCTGGTTGCCCATCTCAATTTCTTAACTTACTCCAAAATGATGCACATATCACATCTTTGAATTTGACTGATGCATCTGGTTTTCCAAGCCATCAAGTATAAATAGACAAGAGTATTTAAACACATGTGATCCATTGTGAATGTGTATCTAACATCCTACCCTACAATTGCAGCCATGTTTACACCAGTGTCCCCCTGTGTTTGCCACCGAAAGACATGTGTTATCACTGTTACAGCATCAGACACATGGACTCACTCTTTGGAATGGAGAGAATGGAATCTTACATCCAATCATGTGAAAGGCCAGTGTGACTGGTGACCTGAATTATCAAAACCGTAATTAGCCCATGGGATACATATGAATACACTGAGCACCACGGCTGGGACCTAACATTAGCATACTGATCAAGCAAAATTCAGCAAGGCCTCAACAGAGATGTCACCTGCTGCCGGGATGTATAGCATGGGCTTTTCACACTGGAGTGCTCCAATAACAACATACTTCCCAGATTTTTTGAGCCCACACTGAGAACAGTTCAGACATTACTTAATGTTCAGATACATATTAAGCCATCACATCATTCCTGAAGGTTATGTCCATGCATATGTTGTTGTAATTTGTTCAGATCACCTGCACATGGCACTACTTTCACTACCCTGAACATATCTTCCTCACATGTTCCTGATGAAAGGGGCATAATCAGGCATCTAATTATCCTTGAGCATATGCATCTTTTAACACTGTACATTGGTTTCGTTTTAGGTGTCTTACAACCTGTAAAAGTTCCAGCAGGCTAAGATACTACAACATGCATGGTTAAAAAGATGTGCGACAAGGCATATACCCACCCACTCCTTACTACAGTGTGGCTCCTAACTTCCCATCAAAGTCAGGGAAGACCACCACTAGGATCCAGGGCATGTGGGGGGTCAGTTTTCAGCGCCCACCCCTCTTGCCTGGAGAAGACAGGCCCAGCTGGACTTTTGCAATCTTCCTGGTCCAGCCACAAAAGTCCTGCCATCGTTTGTGGCAGGATGCGCCGATTGGCGACCCCCATGAAGTGCACCTTCCAGGTGATGGTCCTCCACAACTTGGCTTTCTGATGGGAATTGACCTGTAAGGATGACATGGTGACATACCCTTAGTTCCCATGCAGAATGGTTCTGAGTCAAACACTTGTACACATAGGTCCTGGTTAGATTGGCAACAATGTCTAAGGGGTAGGCAAGTTGCATTATGTGCAGTTGTCCTGTGTTCAATGATGACTCCTTCCCATGGGAACAGTGATAAGATGTTTACCCTAGTACACATACTTCTACAGCAGTGTTCCTTCCCAGACCAGTTATCTACACACATTTAAATTTAACAAAAAACAGTTAACATGCTTGCCTATTGAAGGAAGTGGCCCTTAGGGGCCACCCAGGTTCTCTACACCCACCTAATCGCCTTCCAAACAAATGAAGAGTCAGGCAGACAGTAGATAATACAAACAGACATTTTATTAATAATACTCTGCAGAGAAGTCCAATCTGACCTGCATCCTAAGATGTCCGCAGAGGGACTGGCCCCCAACAGTACACAAAGCATAACCATTCCTTCCAAGAACCTCCAACCATGCCTACAGTGGAAAGTTACCAGCTTAGGCCGAGCGTGGACAAAGGAGGCACAGAAGGATGTGCTACCACCTGTCAGATGGGTACACACTATCACAGATTCAAGGTTGCCATGCTTGGTCTCAGCGCCGCCTAATGTGGGAGCAGAATTACACACAAGACTAGGTATGCAATACAGAATGGCCTATTCTTTAGTGAGACAGGATCCAACCTTGAGCAACTGGGGGAAATAATCACTGAACACGGGGTTCTGCTGAGGCAATCAATACGAGTCATGAGGCCTAGTTCAAACACAGCTAAAGAGGGATTACGAAATACAAAATTGAGTCACATTCGCTAGCTGAAGCTTGCACATTACATGGGTAACTCAGTGGGTTGCACGCAATGAATAGGAATGGTTTTTATTTAGCCACACACTGCTAACCTAATATATCATATAACGGGTGCATGACGATAATGGGTTTTGCAAACCTAACAGACCCTCCTTTTAGCAGTGGAGGCTAAATGCTTTATTGACGCTATCCAGTAGGGTGTATGGTGTAGGGTGTATGGTGTATAGTCACTCGAAACGCATAAAGAAACAAAAGCAGCACATGTACCGCAAAATATTTTTAGTATTCAAAAATACCCTAATCTATCAGCATCATATCCTGTATGCTCTGCATCATCATAGTGGAGACTATATTATTCCACCTTGGCAATTTAGGGGTAGAGGTGAGCTTTCCCACACAATAGGTACAGCATGCCGGAAGGCAGTTAACACATAGGCAGCATGTGAAGATAACACCTGCGATAGCTACTAGAAAAATAAGTATCTTCCAACCCCAGGATGATATCAGGCCCCAAAACCACCCTGTCAAGGACCAGGAACCATTGTCAAGATTAATATCGGATGCAAGTCTATGTAACTTCTTGATAGCAGAATATACATTAGGGGCGTGATCTGGGATGTAGACGCAGCAACTGCTGCCAATGACGCGACAAGCTCCACCCCTATTTGCAAGGATGACACCTAAAACCATCCGATTTTCAAGAGCAACGTGCCTGGTAGCTTGGAGATCAGCTGTAAGGTTAAAGAGTATACCTGCTGTAGTATTAATGATCCCTTCTACAACTCTGGTGAGGCGGTGAATGCTAAGACTGTTATAGATAGGTCCCCAAAAGGGCACTATACCCTTCATGGCATTCGTGAATTGCTGCAAAGTGGTATCTGTCTGATCAATATCTGCTGTGTCAATAACTCTCCTTTACCGGAACAAGTATACACTTCTCCTCTGTAGTCTGTGGTCCTTGTGATAGTTGGAGGGCGCAATCTAAAAGGGAGGTTAAAGAAAAGAGACATAACACCAGCCATACCATCCCCTAGGGAGCCATGTATAAGCATGAGCTCCACAGACAAAGTATACATTAGGGGGCGTGAGCAAAGGCGGGCTACTAGTAGTGTTTAATCGATATGTATAATTACATCAGTTCTGTCCCACCAGAATATTCCCAAAGCCTTCAACACAGAAACTAGCTGCAGTATCAATCACAGGTATGGGCATGACTGTGTCTCTAGTGATATTGTGTGCATGGAAACAGTTGAAGTAATCAGAGACATTGAATCCCTGAAAATCCAACATTTCATCTTTCAACCATGTGACATTTTTGTTATTGTCATATACGTTCATGTAAGCATGTTATGTAAGGTACCCTCCTTTCCATCTGTTCCCAGAGTATAACCCTGGTTTGCTACTGTATAGTCCAGAACTGTCTCATAATCAGCCTCCGTTACGTTCATAGCATCAGCATGATAATGAATATACACCATGGAAAGCAACTGGAACCATGCCTCACAGCTACCTAAGTATGACAGGGTTAAGGACACCAGTAGATCATTCTTGTGCATAACAGAGGGGAGTAACCCACACACCCAGCAATTTGTTGTGTTAGTCGTATTGTGAACCTGATGAAGCATCTGCACAAAGGCATTTTCAACATATGTCTGCCTATGTCTTTACTTATGCGGGGTCAATGTAACAAACAGGTGCTCGGGTGGAACCGGGGTAGTCCCTATCAAACTGTGAACTGGATGTTGTTCCTCTAAATACCACACCACCCCAAACAGTATGATCGTTACAATGAGAAGGAAAATCCTCACTACTATCTTACTCCTAGTAGCCCAGCTACATTAACCAGGACCATTCTACCCTAGTGGTGGGGCCAGTAGGGGCTGTTCCTCCCTCATCACGCACGGACAAATGGGTACATAGAAAAAAAACGTAGGAATTAGAGCCACAAAAATACAACCGACCAGAGGGACACAAGTCACCCAGCGTCCGTCTAGAGTCTCGCGGCAGGCTCCTATTGTCCATTGAGAGGGCTGCACGATCGCAATGCTTGCTGGAAACAAATCCTTCTTCTTTCAGGATAGGGCACCCTCCCTCCAGGGCAAGTACCCTCAACGATGCTGTCCAGTGTCCAGGGCAGTGCACCTGTTCAGCTCACCCTACTCTATCGCAGGCACGTTAGACACAACCTGGTCTCAAGTCTTTCCCTAACTGCTAGACAGTCACTCTGGTGCACTGACCTTCTTCCAGGGTTGTAGATTATACCTGGTCACTCCAGGCACTGATTGTGTCAGGATCTCACCTGTGTTTCCGCAGGAACGTCATGGAACTGAAGATCGGTCCACAACTTCTCCCTATCACCTATTGCACAGGACCCAGTCTAGGTAACAAAGGTAACACGGGGAAGAAGGGAGACAAAACAAGGAAAAAAGGGAAGAAAATCCCTCGTCGTAAATCAGCAACCAGAGGATTGTCTCAAGGACAAACTCAAGGCTGTAGAAAAAAGGGAACACACCTTTAGGATACAAACCAACACAAATGTTATATAAATGTCTATGTAAAACCTCCTGTACCTAAATGTCCCCCTCTTCTGCTACTGGGAATAGAAGTAGATACTATGACAGCATATGTCGTAAAAATGAAAGAACAAAGGAAAATGTTTTTTTAGAAAACACTGGGTGATTGGGAAACTCACTTCTCTACCAAAAGAGTTACCACTTGCCTACCTATGCAGCTCTTGAAGCACACAGCAGTGGGAGAAGGCGGGGGAAAGTGCAACTAACTAATCTTCTTCAATGTCTTTTCTTGCAAGTACTCTGTGCAATCCTGAAGGAGAAGATTGTCGCAAGACCCTAAGCCCCCTCTCCAAATCAGGTAAGTAAATAATGAAATAATAATCAAACATAAAGGGTTAGCACAAGAGCGCTATTATCGTATCCACGGTTTGCAAGAAAAATGTACATAACATAAAAGGCAGCGCGAGAGCGCTGTTCCCAAATCCACGGTTATTCAAGTCAGCAATGAAGTCAGTGTCCCTTTTTCTTTATCCTTGTAGGTGAAATCTGAAGACGAGCTGCAGCAGGACCCGAGGAACAAACGAAGCACCAGTAAGGGAAGCAACGCCGGCGGGGGAGTGAAGTGGCACGGCGCACCGGAAGTGAATCGGGTGAGTACAATACCGGAGCGAAGCGCAGTCACATGAGGGGGGCCGGACATTCAACTCGCCTAGCCTCCCCCTGCACATGCGCGACCATTACCGGCAACCATCTTAGTAGTTCCGTATTCTACAGTGCGGCAATCGTGACAGTTTCGTCAACAAAAAAGGGGTGAAACTCAGAATCACATGGGCACTGAGACTCAGAATCTTGTGGATCAGAAGTGGGAGAAACTGGGGCACCTCTTATCTGGGGGGGACCGCCTCAAGCAGGGCAGCATCACTCTCCTCATCCGTCTGCGCCGACCTCAACCAGGCATCGGAGAAGAGAATGAAGCGCAGCACCTGTCCCCTTCCTGGTCAGTATTGCCTGGAAGCGCCCACTGGTCATAAGGAAGTGGGAGAGTGACCTTTTTACAGTTTGTCCCATGCACCCAGTGCTTCCGGCTGTCGAGTTTCACTGCGGTGCGAGTGGCAAGGAGGACCATCAGTGGTCCTTTCCAACGAGGCTCCAGGCAGCTCTTCCTCTGGAAATTTTTCACCAGAACATAGTCGTCGGGCTGTAGCTGATGCCCGGGCCCCTTTGGTACCGGTCGCAGTTTCTCCTGGATCTGTTGATGAAGAGAACAAAGATCTTTAGTTAACTCATACAAATAGTCCACAAGTAAAGGGTACTCTATCTCGGAAAAGCGTTTGGGCCTTAGGACGCCCCAGATATTAGCTCGGGGGCCAAAGACCACTTCGTATGGTGACAACCCTGTCCTAGAGTGTGTGGTCGCCCTGGTAGATAACAAGGCTAAAGGTAATGCAGCTGGTCATCGCAATCCTGTGCTTTCTTGTATCTTTGCTAACTTCAGTTTGAGGGTACCATTGTACTTCTTAACCAGGCCTGCTGACTGGGGTTGATTCACTGCATGACACTTCTGCTTAATATGTAGGCCTTTGCACACCAATTCGATGACTTTTGAATTGAAGTGACTTCCGTTGTCACTCCATATCAAACGTTGCAACCCAAAGAACTCTTTTAAGAGTGCCTTCGCCGTTGCCATAGCTGTATTCTCCTTAGTGGGGTAGGCCTCAATCCATTTACTGAATGCACAAACCACTATGAGCGCATATTTCAAATTGTTAACTCGTTCCCTTTCGATGAAGTCCAGCTGGAGAACTTTGAAAGGGTAGAAAGGTGGCGCAAAGTTACCTGAGGGTATAGTAGTACCTTCCCCAGGATTATGTATCATGCAAATTATACAGTGCTTCACTAGATGAGTGGCTAATTTGGAAATGTTGTCATTCTGCCACACTGGGTCCAACACTTTGCATATTCCCTTGGCATTACTTTGGGCTGGGCCATGGACCATGGTGACCCCAGGGAGGACATAAGCATTGGGTACCATCCGCTAGACCTTTCTGGTTGACGGGATATATAGGACTTGTAGGTTCACAAAGAACCCGACGAACCCACAGTCAAAAACTGAGCAGCAATTTGCAATGGCTTTTTATTATGTACCGGGTATATATCAATTATTGGGGGAAAATGTATACATGGAAAAATC
Source organism: Triturus cristatus (assembly GCF_964204655.1). Taxonomy (NCBI): domain Eukaryota; kingdom Metazoa; phylum Chordata; class Amphibia; order Caudata; family Salamandridae; genus Triturus; species Triturus cristatus. Next base: position 323,669,511 of record NC_140588.1, read on the forward strand.
GGTATGAAAGACACCTATGTAGTTCTGAAATTGGAACAAATTATATAGTTTAGAAACAGTAGATATTTGCACATTTTTCGAAACTGGGAATACTCATACTAGCATGAGAATTATCAGTCATTTTTCAAAATGTCTTTCATTTGAAAGGCAGTAATTCATCGAAAGTCAATAGGTAATAACAGTTGCTTTACAAATTACCCTAAGTCTCCCTACAAAAATGGTACCTCACTTGTGTGGGTCGGCCTAGTGCCCGCGACAGGAAATGGCGCAAAACGCAACGTGGTCACACCTCTAATTTCGCAGTGAAAAATGACCCTTTTTTGGCAAAGTGCCTAGCTGTAGTTTTTGAACCCTAGCTCTGCTGACACCTAGGGAAACCTAGCAAACCTATACATATTTGAAAACTAGACACCCAGAGGAATCCAGGATAAGGTGACTTGACTGGCTCCCACCAGGTTCTGTTACCCAGAATCCCTTGCAAACCTAAAAAATTGTTTAAAAAACACACATTTTCCCCACATTTCTGTGGTGGAAAGTTCTGGAACCTGCGTGGATCCACATATTTCCACCCAACCCACGTTCCCCAAAGTCTTCCGAGAAAAATGGTACCTCACTTGTGTGGGTCGGCCTAGTGCTCGCGACAGTAAACGGCGCAAAACGCAACGTGGACACACCTCAGTTTCGCAGTGAAAAATGACCCTTTTTTGGCAAAGTGCCTAGCTGTAGTTTTTTAGCCATAGCTCTGCCGGCACCTAGGGAAACCTAGCAAACCTATACAAACTGAAGTTTGCAGGGGATTCTGGGTAAGGAAACGCTGTGGGATCCACGCAAGCCATACCTCCCTGGAACCCCCCGGGTGTCTAGTTTTCAGAAATGTGTGGGTTTGGTAGGTTTTCCTAGGTGGCCGCCGAGCACCGGGCCAAAAACCCAGGGTACCCCCTTCGCAAAACCAGGTTGTTTTGTGATAGGCAATTTTGATGTCGCCTCACTAAATTTTGGGCCCTTGCCTGTCGCGGGTACTTGTGTCTCCCACACGTGTGAGGCACCGTTTTTATCGGGAGACCCGGGGGGACGCTGGGTGGTAGGAAATTTGTGTCAGCCCGGTGATGCCACAACTTTCCCATACAAAAATGTGTGAAAAAAGTGATTTTTTCAGCTAGATTTGAGGTTTGCAGGGCATTCTGGGTAAGGAAACGTTGGGGGATCTACCCAAGCCATACCACCCTGGAAGCCCCCGGGTGTCTAGTTTTCAGAAATGTGTGGGTTTGGTAGGTTGCCCTCGGTGGCCGCCGAGCACCGGGCCAAAAACCCAGGGGACCACCTTTGCGAAACCAGGTCATTTTGTGATAGGCAATTTTGATGTCGCCTCAATACGTTTTGGGCCCTTGCCTGTCACGGGTACTTGTGCTCCCATACGTGTGAGGCACCGTTTTTATCAGGAGACCCGGGGGAACGCTGGGTGATAGGAAATTTGTGTCAGCCCGGTGATGCCACAACTTTCACACCCATAAATGTGTGAAAAAAGTGCATTTCTCAGCTAAAATTGAGGTTTGCAGGGGATTCTGTGTAAGGAAACTTTGGGGGATCCACGCAAGCCTTACCTCCCTGGACTAGGTTTCCCTAGATGGCCGCCAAGCCCGGGGCCAAAAAGTAATGGGACCCCCCTTGCAAAACCAGGTTGTTTTGGGATAGGTAATTTTGATATCTCCTCAATAGGTTTTGGGCCCTTGCCTGTCGCGGGCACTAGGCCTACCCAAGTAAGTGAGGTACCATTTTTCTTGGAAGACTTTGGGGAATGCGGGGTGGGTGGAATTTTGTGGACCCACGCAGATTCCAGAACTTTCCACCCGCGAAATGTGAGGAAAATGTGTTTTTGGGGGACAAATTTTTAGGTTTGCAAGGGATTCTGGGTAACAGAACCTGGTGAGAGCCAGTCAAATCACCCTATACTGGATTCCCCTGGGTGTCCAGTTTTCAAAAATTTATAGGTTTGCTAGGTTTCCCTAGGTGCCGGCAGAGCTAGGGTTCAAAATCTACAGGTAGGCACATTGCTAAAAAAAGTCTGAGCCTAGTGGGCTTTCTGTCACCCTGGGGGGGGGGAATCAGGGGAGGGGGGTTCGTCCCAATATGCCCCCAAGGGTGCAGAAAGACTGTGGCTATTTTTTGTGGGGGTGGGGACATTGGTATGACCATTTTGGGCAGCCCCCACGCATAAAAAAAGCCTGCGTACTCGCTGGTGCCTAGTTGGTTTTCTGCCCCACCAGGGGGCAGATCAGGGGCCACTGCCATCATCTGCCCTCCCGGAGGGCAGAAACACTGGAATCTCTCTGGGGTGGGGTGGGGGTATTGTCATGCCCATTTTGTGCTGCCCCTGCACTAATAAAACAAAAAAATCCTTGTTTTCTAGTGGGCTTTCTGCGCCTCCCGGGGGGGGCCAGATTGGGGGCTACAGCTCCCATCTGCCTCCCAGGGGGCAGAAAGACTGTCATTTTTTTGGTGGGGGTGGGGGCAGCCCACACACTAAAAACAATTGCGCAAAAAAAATCCCTGGTGGATAGTGGGCTTTCTGCCCCTCTGGGGGGCAGATTGAGGGATACTGCCCCCATCTGCCCCCAGGGGGGTAGAAAGGCTGTAATGGTGGTGGGGTGGGGGCAAAATAAAATCCCTGGCATTTAGTGGGTTTTCTGCCCCCCGGGGGGGCAGATTGGGGGCTACTGCCCCATCTGCCCCCCAGGGGGGGGCAGAAAGTCTCTAATGGTGGCGGGGGTGGGGGCATTGGCGTACCCATTTCGGGCTGCCCCCACCCTTATTTTTAATTAAAAAAAAAAATCCCTGGTGTCTAGCGGGCTATTTGCCCCCCGTGGGGGCAGATTAGGGGCCAATGCCCCATCTGCCCCCCAAGGGGGGCAGAAAGGCTTTAATGGTGGCAGCTGGGGTGGGGGCATGGACATGGCCATTTTGGGCAGCCCCCACCCTTTTTTTTTTCTAGAAAATTTCCCTGGTGTCTAGTGGGCTTTCTGCCCCCCGAAGGGGCAGCTTAGGGGCCAATGCCCCATCTGCCGCCCGGGGTGGCAGAAAGACTTTAGTCATTGTGGGAGGGGTAGGGGCATGGGCATGCCCGTTTTGGAAAGCCCCCACCCTTATTTTTATTTCCAAAAAATTCCATGTTGTCTAGTGGGCTTTTTGCCCCCCCGGGGGCAGATTGGAGGCTACTGCCCCCATCTGCCCCCAAGGGGGGGCAAAAAGACTAAATGATGCCAAACATTTTTGGGGGGAGCAAAGGCCCTTGCCCAAGGGGCCGCTCCCCCCTCCCCCCTCCCTGGTGTCTAGTGGCTGGATCCCTGCTTGGGGATCGCCCTCCTGTGGTAATCCCCAAGCAGGGATACACTGCTTGGGAACGTGCTTTCTACGTGCTCAGGGGGCTGAGATAGCCCCCTGAGCATGTAGAAAGTGAAACTGAAATGAGCCTCTTGGCTCTTTTCAGTTTCGTTTTCACTGAAATTACGTCGGTGCGACGTGCGCGCCGATCGTCATTTCAGGGAAACCAGGGGGGGCCTCGGGACCTGGGAAAGTTCTTCCCCAGCTCCCGAGGCTCTTTCAGCACGAAAGGCAATCCCTCTGGTGCCCGCACCAGAGGGATTTCCATTGCATGTTTCATGACGAGCTGGACTCGTCATGAGCACACGAGCACTGTGTGCCATGACGAGACCAGCTCGTCATGAGCATGCAAGAGGTTAATGTTTTCTAACATGTCTTCAAATATTCCATTGTCTGGGACCCACCCAGCAGGGCCTGCCACAAACATCCTTTTCATCTAGCTGTCTCTTTAGCTGTTTGGTCCGCAAATGTATTTCCTCTTCCAACATCATCTGTTATTGCCTTGTGTGCACTACATTTTATTATTGCTAACTTATCGTATGCGTAGTCCGTGAGATGTCAAAAAACCTCTCTCCGACCGAGGCACCCGAAATTATGAGCAACCTCGAAGGCGTACTGGCAGTCAGTATAAATATTGACAGTGAGTCCCTCACTCAGCTCACAAGCCCGAAGAAGGGCAACCAGCTTTTCAGCTTGGGAGGACTGATGTGGGACACGGGATGTCTCAACTACAGTGTGAAACGTAATTGCATATGCTGCAGTGGTGGTGCCATCTGGTAATTTCAAACAACAGCCATCGACATATAGCTCACCTTGGGGGGTCAGATAGGGGAACATCAGTCAGGTCTACCCGTCCCTTCGTCTCCTCTTCTGTTCTGTACACACAAACATGTGCATCTGTGTCATTGCTCATCGAAGGGAGGGGTAGTAAAGTGGCTGGGTTCAGAGTGGCACATCTTTTGATGGTAATGTGCGGAGCGAACATAGTGAGCGCATATCCAGTCAGACACGCACCAGTAAGGTGCTGTGTCTTTGTCTTATTCAAAAGCGTATCCACAGCATGGGTTACCATTACTGTGAGGTCAGTGTCATGAATGAGCCCCGCCGATTGTCTGATAGAAAACGCCACCGCCGCGGCAGCTCTCAGGCAGCTCAGGAGGGCTCTGGTGACGTTATCGAGAATGGCAGAAAAATAAGTGTAGGGCCTTTGCTTACCACCAAAACCCTGTGTTAGAACAGGGAGCGTGCAACCGTCCACCTCATGTACATAGAACAAAAAGGCTTCTGATAGTCAGGAGTTCGAAGCACAGGAGCAGAACAAAGCCCAAGCTTTTAATTGCTCAAAAGTTTGCTGGCATGAAGATGTCCAAGGCGCAGGGTTTCATGCACTTCTTTGGTGGTCAGGTAAAGGAGGGGTTTTGTTAGTAAGGAATAATTAGGGATCCACTGGCGAGAATACGAGGTAATGCCAATAAACGCACGTACTTCACGTTGGGTTCTAGAAACATGCATATTAGCAATAGCAGCTATGTGCTCAGATGTTAGTCTGCGACCCTCCTTCGACAGTAGTTGACCTAAATAGGTGACCTCCTGTTGACAATATTGAAATTTGGAAAGAGACACCTTATGCTCATGTTGTGCTAAATGTAACAACAATTTGATAGTGACAGTCTTACAACCATTCTCCTAATCAGAAGCCACAAGGAGGTCTTCAACGTACTGCAATAGCACATTACCAGAAGGAAGTACCAAGGAGTCCAATTCAGTTTTTAAAGCTTGACTGTAGATACTAAGTCTTTCTGTATAGCCTTTGGGAGCACAACAGAATCTAAAGCACCTGCGGCTAAGGCAAATCCAAACAGATATCTGCTATCTGGATGGATTGGAATGCTGAAGAAAGCATTCTTCAAATCAATCATGGAAAAGTATTTTGCTGATGGGGGATCATCGTCAATAGCGCGGTAATGTCGGAGACTTCAGGATACTGGGGCTCCACAATTTTATTAATTTCACGGAGCTCAATTACAAAGCAATAAACATCAGGATGATCATCAGAAGAATCCAATGTAGCTTTCTTAAGAATAGGAAGGATAGGGCTATTACACCCGTTCACCACGGTCTCTTCAACCACAATCAAATCCTGTATTATTTGTAATAAACCCTTTTCACCTGCTTGCGAGATCTTGTACTGGGAAATACGGGGAAATATGGCATTGTCTTTGATCTGAATAGAGACCGGCGCGATCAGAAGCAACCCCACATCTGTGTCTCCTGTAGCCCACAAGGTGTGTGGCACATCCTTAAACTCAGCAGGGAGAGGCGCATCTTTTGCAAAACACTGTGTTACACGGGTCACTTTTGGCCCAATGGTCATGTAAACCCCATCAGGAGAACAAAAGATAGTTGCATATAATCTTTTCAACAAATCCAATCCCAACAAATTCTCCCCACAATTTGACGTCAACATGAATGGCGAATCTACTGTAAAAGGGCCAATAGTCAGAGCAAGGGCTTTGAAAATGGGGCTAATAACCGGCATGCCTGAAAAACCTAACAACACATTTTTTTGGATAGACCGAGCTGCCCCTGGGACCAGAGCTATTCATAGCATCCGTGTCAATCAAAAATGTCTTGGCTGTGCCTTGCAAATCCGCAATGACAGTGTCCGCGCTGATCCACAGGCACCGGAACTGGTCTCTTACCCTGTCTCTGGCTGTCCTAGATGTAGGACAATCCTGTCACTTCATCCATGGTATAGTCGTCCTGATAGTACTGTCTGCCTTGAGGGTCGTCAAAATAGTTCTTGTTCTGATGAGAATACGAAGAATTCTCTGACTGCACCATTCCTCAGGCTCCTCCTCCTCTACCACATCCACTAAAACCCAGACCTCATGGGGCCTCAACTTTCTGTAACAACTCCAGACACTCACTTCACAAAGGCCCCTCCTTTTTACAATACACACATTGGTTGGGCCCGACCGTCACACCCGGAGTACTGTTAGGCCAGGGAACCGCCGGCCCGAACCTCTACCTCTTCCATTTCCCCATGCTACTTGTTGCAGCAACACCCTCGTCTTCAACTCCTTCGACTTTTTCTCCAACTTCTCCTTCTCCTCATTCTCTCTATGCTCATAGTACTGCGTCATACTCAATATTACTGACGGAGATGAGGTGGTCCAAGTACTTTACGTAGCCTGCAACGAGCTGCAATTTCAGGAAGCAAATAAGTAACAAACTTGGTGACAAACAGACGGACACCACCCTCCAATGACTGATCTTGGCCACTAAAATCTAAGAACACCCCTTCCAACCTGGTAAAGAAATCAGTCACACTCTCATCCTTCTTTTGATGACACGCAGTCAACCTGTCCCAGTCCACTCGTCTCGGCGGGATGAGAGAATGCATTCGCTCGGATCATAAATTCCTCCTCCAGGCTCCTAGAGTAAGGCGAGCCCGCACCGGAGGGAGAAGGTTCTCAGTGAATACAGCCTCCGCTTGGAACTCGCTCCCACTCGTGCTTCGGGCAGAGATCAGCACTCTGCGTTTTCACAAACTATTAAAAACTCATCTTTTCCCAGTCTAGTGGGTCATGTGTTGGCGGCGGTTGATCTATGGACAGCGCTGGGATGCTCAAGGGTAACCGTGCGCTATATAAAACTCCATATAATAATAATAATATATAATAATAATAATAATACGCCCCGGCAAGGCTAACTCCACCTTCGGCTTCTCTCCGGGATTACGTTCCTTATCCCAAGCACGAATCTCATCTCATGTTCCACCCAGCTCTGCCACATGGTTCTGTGTATGTACCTGCCTCCATATATCTATCGGTACCAACAGACTGAAAAACAACTCGATATCAGCTAGTGTCATGAGTGTGGAGGAGGCCGCCTCCATCAACTCTTTATAGTTTGCAGTTGTTTTTTTTCAAGGGTACGGCAACTGACCCTTTAGGGATAATACCTCACTCCTCTGCCATGGAGTGCAGATTCCCTGTTCCTGAAAACGGGTTGCCACTCGTGGGCGAGTAACAATGTCATGGTCATCCCGCAACTCTGATATTTCGGGGTGGTAAATGGGGTGAACTTCCCTCATGGGAAACTGCATCACTGTCGTCTGGACCTTCTGAAGCAATCTACCTCGATAGCCCACGCATGTCATCACATTACTGGAAACCTCATTAGGGGCCATATCTGTCGTATATACCCCGTCGCGAATGTCATAGATAATCTGAGGTGCAATACCCTTGAAAACATTGCTCCCACAACCCTATCAGTGTAGCCAACATATGCCTAAGAGCATGTTGCTGTATAAATGGCTCATAATCTTTCATCACGCTCCACACATCTTCCACACTATAGATTGGATTCCAACCCCACTGTGAAGTCTAGACAGCCACCATTTTTTTTCGTCATCACCCACCGCAGAGCGCACCTACACTTTCTCCATGCGGTCACGTGCTGCTGCCCAATTCGCTTTATGTATTCCACGCAAAGGCATCTCAGCATTTTGCAGAGTCTGAGGTAACACACTCGGAGGGAAAAGAGCCGATGAAGAAACAGGTACCATCAATAACAAAGACTGTTTTGCAGGAGTAAGAGAAGGTGTAACCACAGATACAGAACTGCAAGCAGAAAAGGGAGAACTAACGGCTCCCGGCCCTGTGCCTGATGAAAGTGTAGAAGAAAACGACGGGGTCGGGCCGAAGCAACAGGGCTAGAAACAGTATGACTAGGAATGGCGGATCCAGAGGCCAGAGACGGAGATGACTGAGATGTTCGGACTGTAGGAGATATCCGTTCAGTGGCATAAGGGGGTGGGGGTCGAGAGTCTAATAACTCCTCAATGAGATCATCACCTTCCTCTTTAGCAAAATAACACTTATCACTTTGCAATCGAAACTTCCTATCTGCACACTCTATGCCTTTCTCGATCTGTTCTCTATCATAAGCCATTGCTTTCTGTGTTATTGTTTGCGTTTGTCCCCTCCTAGCTTACTTCTCTGCCCTCATTCGTCGCTGCTTGGCTTCCTTCTGCCATACCCTCAGAGACTCGAACATCGACTGCCTGCTCCTCTTCGTAAATAATTTGTCCTGCAAAGTAATTCACCTTTTGTTCATCAAATGTGCCAGTAAGCGGCCACTGTAAATCAGCATTGTACCACCTGCCAGATGGGTACACACTATCACAGCTTCAAAGTTGCCATGCTTGGTCCCAGAGTCTCCTAACGTGGGAGCAGAGTTGCACACAAGGATAGGTATGCGATACAGAATGGCCTATTCTTTAGTGCGACAGGATCCAACCTTGAGCAACTAAGGAAAATAATCACTGAATATGGGGTTCTGCTGAGGCAAGCAATACGAGTCATGAGGCCTAGTTCAGACACAGCTAAAGAGGGATTACGAATTACAAAATTGAGTCATATTCGCTAACTGAAGCTTGCACATTACATGGATAACTCAGTGGGTTGCATGCAATGAATAAAAATGGTTTCTATTTAGCCACACACTGCTAACCTTATATAGCATATAACGGGTGCATGACGATAATGGGTTTTGCAAACCGAACACTATGAGATTCCTTATGCAAGTAGTCCATGGTAATTGCACGTGTCCAATGAAAATGCAGTGTAATCGTGACTCACCTGCTCCCCTAGTTTTTTATCCTGGGTGAAAGCTGGGGCCCTGCCATCTGTACGTGATATAGTAGCTCCTAGAGGATGTGGACACAGTAGCAGAGAGATGGGGAAGTGCAGGAATGATGCAGTTAGTGCAGGTAGGTGAAGTCTCTAGGGAACAGACAGACAAATCAAAACCATAGAGGCAGTTTTCATCCCGTGCAGCCAAAGCAATAGGTTTGCATCGGTCGCATTTTCCAAATTGGGCCAATGCATTACATTGCTTGAAGATGACACGCCTACCGTGCGGTCACATTAGATATCATTGGACCGGAAGTGACTTTGATACATTGGCAATGGGATGTTAGCGAGTCGTTTTCCATGCCTTGCGGACACAATCTGAAACCCGCTTTTGTCATCATAGCAACCAACAGCCAATGGTTGTGTTTGAATCGGTCATGTTGCACTGAGCGCATCATTTGAATAGAAACCCGCATCTGTCACCATAACAACTAACAGCCAATGGCTGTGTCCGAATCAGTCATGATGTGCCTACCACGTCCTTTGAATATAAACCTGCATTTTTCACCATGACAAATTAAAGCCAATGTTGTGTCCGAATCAGACATGATACGCCTACCACGTCCTTTGAATATAAAAGTCTGTCTGTCACAATGACAACTTAAAGAAAATTACTCTGTCCAAATCGGACATGATGCGCCTACCGAGTCCTTTTGAGTAATCAGTTGGCAGGGCAGACACTTTTATAAATGTTTTAATTGAGAATAAATCCATGACTGGATGCTGATTTTACCTGTTGAAACACTCACACTCCCATGATGACCTAACCTTGAGGGGCACATGTCACACTGATTAGTAAGCTATTACCAACTGGGGAACACACAACTCCATTTATCTCTTTAGGCTTGGTCACTGTCACAAAGCGTTTTTTGTGCCGTACAAGTGCAGTCTTTACCTAGTCACTGCATCATGGCACAGTGTGACACAGTGTGCAATCTGTGTGATATGAAAACTTGAAAGGTGCTGTGTTTTACAAGTACAGAAAGATGCATGTACTAATGAATGACTCGACCGTGACAGTAAGCAGCCATATACGCTTATGTTTTATATGTGTTTTTCTAGTATATCTTAGTGTCACATACTTTACCGGACAACTGCATTGTATGGGAATCCCACATAGTTTATGGGTTATGTATGTGATTGCATGTGTAATGCAGACATGACATCATGACAGTGTCCACCCTGTGACAGTACTGTGCATGATTTCCATAGTGAGACACTGTATGTATGTGGGGTCCCACATATCAGCCATTACATGATCCTATTGTGTGTACATTTGAAACGTGATTGTTCTGAAAAAACTATATCTAGGCATATTTGTCTGTTAGTTTTGGAGTATGCTATGCTAGCTTAGAATTGTCAATAGGAGTGTATTGCTGGTGTAGTTTTATGAATTCTTTCAATTCATTATTGTTTTTGTAAATATTATTGCACATTGATATTTGTTCATTATCACAATTTTGATGTATGTCTACCATGTATCATGGATTTGAAATGTATTGCATCTCAGACATGAATGAAATGTTTTCACTAAGTTTGTTTTGAGCTTACCACAAAAAAATGTAAATTATACACTGAAAACATAAGAACCTATTGGTCTTTGTTTTTCTCGCTTAAATAAATAGCGATTCAAAATTGTTAACCAGGTACCTCGCTTTTGTTACTTGATTTATATGTCCATACCTGGCTATTACAGGACGAAAACCCCCCATTGTTTACATGCTAGCTTTACATGAACAGTGACAGACACTAGTGAAGTTAACACTATTGCACTCTAATTGCTGTGTCACCTTCCCTTGGAAACATGTCCCCCAAGGCTCAGTATGCTGTGATATGTATGTGATGACAACCTCATTCATTGAAGTGTGTTTTTCCATTGACATCCAGTCTTAGGTGTGGTAATTTTTGTTTTCCTGTTTGTCGAAGTGCATGTTGCTTGGGACATTGTGAAATAACACCAACTGTGTTTACATTGTACACATAGATATCGCAGACTGCCTCCAGTGTAGAGGCCATTCCCTGACCTACAAACAATGGAAGAACGGGATATCATCAAGAAGTATCATTTAACGAGGGGAACTATTGAAGAGTTGTCACCTCATTTGTAGCCTTGTTGTACTTATCCAACAGCACTGATCCCCAAGGTGAAGGGGATGACAGCATTGCTTTTTACCACAGGAACATTCCAGTACCCAGTGGCAACATCAGGTGGAATGTCCTAGCCCATGTTCAGCAATGTCCTCCGGGATGTGTTGCAAATATTGCTCGGTAACCTGGACAACCACATACAGGTTACAAAACCTGGAGAGTTGTCAGACATCAAGGGGGATTTCTTGCCATGTGATGACCCCATGTCATTGTCTCCATTGATGGCACCCACGTTGTGTTAATCCCACCACAGGCCAATGAACATATCTATTGGAACAGTAAACATTACCACTCTATCAATGTCCAGGTGGTGTGTTTGGCGGACATGTCCATCTCACACCTCTGCGCCCATTTTCCTGGTTCGGCACATGATGCATACATCAAGCAAAGCAGCGTCATCCCCAATTTGATGACTCAACTGCAACATGACTGGGCCTGGCTTGTTGGTAGGTACTGTTGTATGTGCAAGATGCAGTGTGTGTTGATTGTGTGACATATAATGATCTATTGTCAGACAACTCAATATTTTCTTTGTTCACTGCAGGAGACTCTGGATACCCTAACCAGCCCTAGTTACTGACACCACTGCAGATGTGCGCTTTAACAAGGCCCATGGTAGGAGCAGACAAGTCATGGAGCGGATGTTTGGCTTACTAAAGACAAGGTTTTGCTGTCTGGACAGAACGGGAGGAGTCCTCCAATATGCCCTATTGAAGGTGTGCCAGATCATCACTGGTTGCTGAATGCAACACAACGTGGCAATACGTAAGGGAATACCTTTCATACTGGACAACAGAGATCAAGATGTGTCACGGAGGGAGGATCCAGGACTAGGCCATGATCACAGTGGTGATGATGATGAAGGTGGGGATTAGAGACAACAGCTCATCCACAACTTCTTCACATGAGTGCAAGTATGTAGTGAGAGAAGGTGACTATCCCCATTTGTTTGCTGTTGTGTTGCTGGTGGATAACGTGTATGTATGATTGTCCTGAGGTTTTTCCTAAGATGGGTCTTTGAAAAGGGCCGATTAACATGTACAGTTTTACCGTGAAGACTAGCTAGTGTTTACACTGACCTTTGTGTGCTTACAATGAAATGGTTTGCAGAACTGGGCTACCTTATTCCTGATTTCCTAGCTCTGTTCTCTGATTTCTTTTAACAGGGGACTTTGCCATGTGATTCACAGAGTGGACTTTGAACTTGTGACCTCACCTGACACATGATGCTGTGACAGACTCTGCCTTGGAACTGTTTCTGCACTCCCTGCTGCCATGCACTTCCTTCGGACCTGATAGTCAGTTGATTTTGTTTTTAGTCACTTTAAGTACTGTGTGATGTGATCTGACTTTGTGTTGAGGCACCGTGTTGTTTCTTTACAATATACCTCTGTTCCACATTGATGTGTACATTGTCTGTACTCACACATTCAAGGAGTCTTTGAATCCATATTTGAATTTGATGAGCTGGTTTGCTAACAATGATTTTTAATTGTGCAGGCAAATGATTTTAGTTTTGTGGACAATAGATTTCTATTGAATATGTGCCATGTACTACTAGTTGTGTGATAACCTGGTTGTGTATATCTTTAATGCTGTGCCATGATACATTTACTCATCAGACCTTAGTTCACAACTTGGAAGTAATTTGATACCAATGTTGATAACAATTTCTACTTTGTGATTTCGTGGGACATTACAATATGTACATTTGGGATTCAAAGTCACAACATGAGCAAGTATTTTGTCAAAAGTGTTTTATTTTTGTGCATAAAGGTAGGAGGTAATTCCACACAGTGGTGGTGTGCCCACAACAAAAAAATAGGAACATGCAGATAGGAGTCGAAAGTGTTTGTAGATGAAGTCTTTAAAGGTAAAGTCACAGTTATTTGAGTCCAAAGTCCAACTTTGACCCCCGTCCAATGTGGGACAGTTCGATGACAGTCAACAAAATGAGCACTTGGCACACAATGAAGTATATTAAGGGCATATTGTCACTTCCTGGGAGTGATGCATTGCCATCTGACTATCAGGGATTCTTCCTCAGATGACCCTTCCCACGTTTTGTGGTTGGACCCTCAGATGCAGGCTCCTGGGGTGCTGTGGACTCTTCTCCAGACACCACATCCCTGCCTGTGGCTTGGACAGATGTGGACGCACCAGATGTTGTGGGCACACAGGGAGATGTGGTGAGGTGATCTGCAATCCAGTGGAGGCTGGTACCAATTCAGCACCCCATTCATATCATCAATTTTGTTGTTGAATGTGTCCAGGCATTGGTTCTGTCCTGCCTGCAGCTGCTCAAGGTTGCGGAGAATCCCAATGACTTGGTCCATCTCTCCCTGGTAAGCCTGGTAGGTGTTGATCACCCAGGAGAGGTTTGGGTGATCTTCCTCAGAAGCACCAGCTGCATGATGGCATAGGTCCCCACGGCCGCTCCCACCACCCCTACCTATCTGAGCAGGCTCAGTTGGTGGTGGCACAGTCAACACTGACCCTCCTTCCTCATTGACAGGGGTGTTGCTGTCCATCAAATTTATGGTGCTCTGTGTTGTTGTGCTGTCAGTGGTTTCCCTGGATGCTGTGTCCATCAGGGTAGGGGTCAGCTGGGTGTTGTCAGTTAAGGCGGGAGTGGTCACAGAGGATCCTGCTGTAGCCACTACTGGTGCTGTGGGCTGACCCAAACCTAATGGGCCAGGTTGGTCCTCATCATCCGAGGATGTTTGAGAGTCGTCAATGCTGGAGAGCTCCTGGTCAGCCAAAGTCTGGTACTGGCTGTCCTGATTTGTTCTGGGGGTGTTCCCAGCTCACCCTGCAAGTACAGAAATGACACAATGATTGATGTGAATGGCCACTGCACCTCAAATCATACCCATTACATAGATGACATAACCTAATAATGAGTTAATGAATATAGATTTGCCTTCTTTATCCATAATGCTGGCCTATTTTTTTGGATAACAATGCAATTCTAACAAGATGGGAATTGGTGAACATGTTCAGCTATGTGCATGAATGGGCATGTTATGTTTATTTCTCATTGCATGTCCAAAGACATTGACTGGTATCTGACACACTGTGAATGACACAGGTGGGTTGGTGTTGTTCACATCTGTACTTCCACAGTGACATACATACTCTTTAGCTCCCAATGTTGCCATTTGTCAGGCCTGTGTACTAGGCTTAGCCCCTGACTTAGGCAGTCACATAGGTGTGGCTGCCTGCACATTCACAGTCTTTATTTACCCTGAAATTTGTGGAAATGGTGTGAGTGAGGTGTTTATTGTTCTCATCTCATCTCATTACACACAAGTGAATGCCTGTGAGGAGCCAGGTGTGTGACTGCTTAACTTTGTGCCTACACAGATAATGTATTTTGTACATTTACTCCATAGTCAGATGAGATGACAAACTCTGCTTTCTATCATTTGTTCTGGCAAAGAAATGTATTGAGCTGAGGTTTGAGTGTTTATGGTGTATTTGACGGAAAGCATTGCCCACTTACTGTTCGCTTGCCCAGCGTACAAAACACCACAGAGAAAATTGCTGAGTCCGCTTTGCCGGCAGCTTGGCACACGGGACCATCATGTCGCACTCCCTATTCTCAAGTCAGATTCTAGACCTTTTTTATCCTGCTGCATAGCAAAGTACTTGGGTCAAGCTTGGCTAATACGGTGGAAAGCACTTTTGAGGTAGACATAGCTTTTATTGCACACATGATAGTCCGGACTGGAAAGTCATAATAGCATTGCCGCTAGAATTATTTTTTTTAAACTCTGGTAGTCAGCCTAAGCAAATTGAAAGTTTCTTTATGTACTGTACTGCGCTCACACAAAATGATGAAATATTGTTTGTTTTAAATTAGATTTTAGGATGATTATGTGTATATCTATTACCGTACTCTCTTTTATCTATATTCATTTTATTGACAATGTCACCTTTGTATTATAGCTTTTATGACTTCTCTTGCTATATTGGAAGGTGGTTGTGTTGGGCAAAGGCAGCTTATATCTTGCCTTTATAGACCTCAAAACCGCCTTCGACCTTGTCCCCAGAGACCAACCCTGGCAAACCCTCATGAATATAGAAATGCCCCTTGAAATTTTAGAACCGTTGGTCAGGTTGCACGATGATAACTTTGCACGTGTGAGGTGTGGCAACCAGGGGAATCTTACCGACTCAATTAAGATCCGGCATGGGGTACGCCAAGGGTACGTTTTGGCCCCTACCCTTTTTTCCCTTTATGTCAACCAGATTGTCGACCTTTTATGTTCAACTCCAGCTGATGCCCCTTCGTTGGCGAACCAGAAGATAGCCACTTTACTGTTTGCTGATGATACCCTTTTGGTCTCTAAAACTCCTATGGGTCTCCAGAAGCTCCTGGACACATTTAAGGCTTTCTGTGATGCAAGGGGCTTGGTTATTAATACCCTCAAAACCAAGTTGATGATAATGAACCCTCGTAAATCCTTTAAACTGAACCTGGTCCTAGATAATGTCCCTTTGGAGAGGGTTAGCTCCTTTGAATATTTGGGCATAGTGGTCTCCGATAGGATGACCTGCAATAATCAGTTGAACACGGCGTCCCTAAAATTCTCTCAGCTAGCAGGGTCATTGCGGCGCGAGATTTGCTTATCATATACGTAGTCCATAGCCCCAGCTCTTAAACTTTATAGCTCAAAGGTTGTGAGTAGTGTACTATATGGGGCAGAACTGTGGGGTCTGGTGGACGCAAGGAAATTAACAACAGTTGAAAACAAGTTTCTTAGGAGTCTTGTAGCCCTGCCCCAGAGCACCCCTCTCCTTCCTTTGAAACTGGACCTGGGAGTTAGGTCTATACATGACCAAGTGAGTCTGCACCCCTTGCTTTTTTGGTATAGGTTGGTCACTACCCACGACCTGGCCCCTTATGTTGCTGCTTTTAACGAAGCGTCTGCCCTAGACAGGAACCAATAAATTGGGTGGATAAAATATCTTAACACTGTTCGGGCAGCAATTGGCCTCCCTAATGAGCCTGCTAGCTCTCCACCACAGTACTCAAAGGACCAGCTAAAGCGTCAATATTGGCTATGGGTAGAACAGACCACCTATTCGAGGATTCGTCATGGTTGTTTAACCGATGTTTTTTTAGACCTAAAATCCTCAAAATGCCTTGAGAAATATCTTGATATTATCAAAGTGGCTGGGGACAGGAAATTTTATACCCAGTTTAGGTTTGGCTGCTTACCCATCAATGCCTTCACCAACCTTTGGCTAAACAACACCAGCCAGCCCAATGGATGCCCATCCTGTCCAGACCCAAACAAAACTGTAGGCCATGTTTTCTTTGCATGTCCAGCCTACGACAGACCAATAAGGAATTGGTTGGTCCCACTATGCAGACAGTTGGGGACCCATAGCCATCTTGACACACTACGGATTTTAAGATCGGATACGAGACTATCCTTTGTATGTGCCATTGCAAAATTTCTTGGCCGGTCCTGGGCCATTAGGCGAAGGCACCTGCCCACATTTCCTTGTGCCAGGGACCAGCTGTTGTAAAAATCTTACAACTCGAGGGTGCTTTAATGCCCAGGATCCTGTTTTTAACTTCCTTCTCAAAGTTTTTATCAAAATCTTTTTAAATTGTGGACATTGTTAGTCATTATTGCACTCGCACTTTATTCCTGTTTTATTTTTTACTTGATTTTTAATTGAGTACACACATAGAAATGTTGCATCTTAGTGATTTCCTCTGTGTTGACAATTCTCAGTATGTGATACTTGTCTGTTTGAACCTGGTGTATTAAATATCTACTTTTACTTGTGTTAACTGTATCATTGGCTCCACTGCCAAGGAAGAATATGTATGTATCTTTTATGGTTTTACAACCGAAATAAAGATTATGATGAGTGAGTGACATTTATGTCGAAATAAAGCTTATGATGATGTATTTGTGAAACTTACACTACTCCTCCCACCCAGCCAACCAGGCAACCCGGAAGAGTGTTGTTCAGACAATGCTGGAAAGTGTACTTGATAGATGGTTGTCACTGGTGGCTGGTGTTTGTAGCACAAAGGCAAAGTTGGTAGTTGTGATAAGTTCAGGCACCAGTCCCCAGTGTCAGCCATCTTGCTAGTACACATCAACTCAGTGTCACGTAGCCATAGGCCCAGATGAAGTGGTAGTGCTGTGTGTGTGGAGGAGTGTTTGCTGTTATTCTGACTCCCATCAGGCCCGGTCCTACATACACCTTCCCACCGAGCCCAACCAGCCAACCTGGAACTATGCTTTACTAACAGTGAGTGGGAATGTAGTAGCAAGATGTCTGACAAAGGGGCCTGGTGTTTGGAGCACAATTCACTATGGGAGTTGTGGACAAAACACAACCTAGTCATCAGTGTCAAACATTTTGCTCAGACATTCCAACTAACTGTCAGGAAAGCAGAGTTCTAGGTAGGTTTTTGTTGCTGGTTGGGAAGGTGTGTGTTGGATAGTTTTTTATCACTAGAGGCAACTGTTGCCTGAAACTGTGTTCCCCTCAGGGGCTACAGTTTATTATCCGAGAAGTTCCTACGGTGTTATCTGTGTCAGATGGAATATCAAAGATATTGAAGGAAACGCCTCACTCACATAATCGTGACATGCTTCATCATAGGCGTTACCTCCACACCCAGATGAGATGATACTATCTGGGCGGACTCAACCACTGATATACTGGGAGTTCTTATATAAGTAGGTCACTGGTTAAGCAGGGGAACCAGATTTTTTATATAAACTAAAAATACCTACAAGTGTACCCCTTCTTGATCCTTTATTCTGAGGCACTTGTGATATCATTAAAAACCATGTGTTGGGGTTTTTTTGAACATTAGTATATTCAAATTTACCCTCTGATAGATGCCAACATGTTTCGGCCCTTCTTAAATAGCCCAATCGGGTCTGGGGCCTTCGTCAGGGCGTGGTGTTTTAATTCCTTATTTAGGGTCCCTGCTAGGGCTTATCACATGTATTTCATGCACACCAAAAGTGAGGCCTAATGCACTCACCTGTACTTCTTGTATTCGAACTCCAGTAGAAATTTCTATAAGAAGTAAAAACAAGGATATACACTCGAGTGTGTAGTTATATGCTACATTTCTTCTGTGCCTATAACGTGCTCTTAATCATTACGATGATATTGAGTGTATAAATGCCATCCGACTCAGTGCTCACTATTGAAATGCTAGTGAATTTTGTATATATGCCATTTTAACTGTGCTGGCCAACTCAAACATTTCTTTCACCACCTCCAGTGATATTTAACTCCAAATTCTTTATGCTTTCTGAGGGTATTCTTTTTGTTTATGAATCATAATATCTGTATACCACTTGATTAAAGCAATGGTAAATCAAGACAAATTTAACCACAATTAGTGCTGGTGGTTTAATATCTGTGCATTTGTGCTCTTTCTCTAAACTCTATCGCTGATTTCTGTGCTCTTCATAACACTTTTATTAATAAAGGTTTAATTTATAGGCACACTGGTTGATAAGTTATCTCACCTACTGGTGGATGCTACTAAGCATCATGCAGGAATCGTGTGTCAAAGGTGGCGTCCTGTAGTCACACACTAGATGAGACAAAAGTTGTTTTGTTACGACCAAGGACGTGTCTAATGCATTCTACTAATGTATATACAGTCTGATCTGTCTTTATCTGTTGGATTGTAGTCTTCCTTGGAGTACGGAAAGGTGTTTTCAAATTTGAATCTTTTAAGGTCTTTTTGTAATTTTGTAATTTTTGCCTGGGTTAGGTATTCTTTGTATTCATTTATTGTTTTGTTATTTTCTTCCAGTTTCTTTTTGAATTGTGCAATCGTTATTTGAGTTTTTAATCCATTTTCCAATGTTTTTATTTCAATGAGAAGAGCGTCAGAGAGTCTCTTTGCTGTTTTGATAATTAAAACGAGCCAGAGTCTGGTACATTTCCATGCAATCAATGCCCAGCTGCGTCTAAATTCAGGGTCATTTAGGAAAATACGTGGAGAATTGGCTACGATTAGACCATTTGGAGCTATGTTGCCCCTCAGATACTCGGTCATAATCGCTCCATGTAGTAAGGTTTTCAATTGGGTCCTTTTTAATTCAGTTAGAGAATCCCAATCACCATTGTTTTGGATTACGTTTGTGAGTGTGGTGTCAGAAATTAATGATGGTAAAGCTAAAATGGATGATATTTCATCCTCATCGTAGGCTAGTCCTTCCGCCATATTCAAAAAACTTTTTTGAAAATATATATATGGGGGCTGCCTAAGATATTAATACAGGGATTCCCATCAACAAATAATTTTTTGTGCAGGTACCCTGCCCCTTTCTTGGGGATCGTATTTTGAGGCTCTCAGGGCTATGGAGGCCCCTCTAGTATTATTTAAAAATACGTATAGTGCACAAATAGATGTAATGACACCTAAATTTGTAGAAACCTCGAAAACGAGTACAAACTAATGTTCAACTATCGGGTTTACCTGGTATAAAAGCATATATAAAAAAACTTAAAGGTTATCTCCCGACAAAATCTGAGACCGTTTTTTTTTAAAAAATGGAGACTAGAGCTGAAAAAGTATATTGTAAACAGGATGTATGTCAGTATAACACATGAGAAACTTAGCAACCGTACAAGGGAATATGGGAACAAAAACAACTACACCCGGGTTTTGAAAAGAGCGAGATTCCAGTCTTACAGTGATATACATTAGTAGAATGCATTAGACACGTCCTTGGTCGTAACAAAACAACTTTTGTCTCATCTAGTGTGTGACTACAGGACGCCACCTTTGACACACGATTCCTGCATGATGCTTAGTAGCATCCACCAGTAGGTGAGATAACTTATCAACCAGTGTGCCTATAAATTAAACCTTTATTAATAAAAGTGTTATGAAGAGCACAGAAATCAGCGATAGAGTTTAGAGAAAGAGCACAAATGCACAGATATTAAACCACCAGCACTAATTGTGGTTAAATGTGTCTTGATTTACCATTGCTTTAATCAAGTGGTATACAGATATTATGATTCATAAACAAAAAGAATACCCTCAGAAAGCATAAATAATTTGGAGTTAAATATCACTGGAGGTGGTGAAAGAAATTTTTGAGTTGGCCAGCACAGTTGAAATGGCATATATAAAAAATTCACTAGCATTTCAATAGTGAGCACTGAGTCGGGTGGCATTTATACACTCAATATCATCGTAATGATTAAGAGCACGTTATAGGCACAGAAGAAATGTAGCATATAACTACACACTCGAGTGTATATCCTTGTTTTTACTTCTTATAGAAATTTCTACTGGAGTTCGAATACAAGAAGTACAGGTGAGTGCATTAGGCCTCACTTTTGGTGTGCATGAAATACATGTGATAAGCCCTAGCAGGGACCCTAAATAAGGAATTAAAACACCACGCCCTGACGAAGGCCCCAGACCCGATTGGGCTATTTAAGAAGGGCCGAAACATGTTGGCATCTATCAGAGGGTAAATTTGAATATACTAATGTTCAAAAAAAACCCAACACATGGTTTTTAATGATATCACAAGTGCCTCAGAATAAAGGATCAAGAAGGGGTACACTTGTAGGTATTTTTAGTTTATATAAAAAATCTGGTTCCCCTGCTTAACCAGTGACCTACTTATATAAGAACTCCCAGTATATCAGTGGTTGAGTCTGCCCAGATAGTATCATCTCATCTGGGTGTGGAGGTAATGCCTATGATGAAGCATGTCACGATTATGTGAGTGAGGCGTTTCCTTCAATATCTTTGATATTCCATCTGACACAGATAACACCGTAGGAACTTCTCGGATAATAAACTGTAGCCCCTGAGGGGAACACAGTTTCAGGCAACAGTTGCCTCTAGTGATAAAAAGTTTTGATTGGGAGAACGCAACTGTCCTATTCATTCTCTCACTCTCCTTGTGTGATAAAGTGTGTTGGATAGTGCCTGATGTGAGTTGAGACCATTGCATATACTCCTCCTCTGACCCTTCCCAGATGACTCCTTTGGGACTATGCCTACTTCACAGTGTGTGGCAATGTACTGGCAAGATGTCTGACACTGGTACCTGGTGTCTGACTTGAGACCATCTCCCATCAGAGCATTATGCCCCTTACACCACTGCCCAGTATCAGCCATCTTGCCAGTACATGTCCACTGACTTTCAGGGATGTGGAGTCTAGGTGGGCTTGCTGGGATGGGTAGGAAAGTGTGTGTGGGCCCAGGCATGGTGGTCATTTTAGTGACAGCAAATACTCCTCCTACCACACAGCACCACTAACTCCTCTGTGCCTATCCCTACCTCACAGTGAGGGAAGTGGACTAACAAGTTAGCTGACACTGCTGCATGGTGTTGAAGTTGAAAGCAACTCCCATCAGGGTCTTGTGCGCCAAAACCCATGCACCAGTGTCAGACATCTTGCTGGTACCTTTCTACTCACTCTCACTAAAACAGGAACCCTGGGGTGCTGTTTGGGATGGGTGGGACGAGTGGTTGTATGGCATTGCCTGATGGGATTTTGATTAATGGCAACCACTCCTCCCCCCACATGCCACATCCACTTTAGATAGGCCCATGACTCACTGACAGCGAGTGGATAATGGACTAGTAAGATGGCAGACACTGGAAATTGGTCTTTGGAGCACAAATACATGATGGTAGTTGTGCTCAATTCAGACACCAGGGATCACTGTGAGCTATCTTGCTATTACACATCCCCTCACCGTCAGGTACCCATTAGTCCAGATGAGCAGTTTGGTTAGGTGAGAGAAGGAGTGTTTGCACTGACTCCTTCTCCCATCAGGCCCTGTCCTACATACACCTTCCCGTCGAGGCCAAACAGCTCAACAGGACTTAAGCTTACCTCACAGTGTTTCTGAATGTATCTGCAGGATGCCTGACACTGGGCACTAGTGTTTGACTTTACAACAACTCCCATCATGGCCTTGTGCTTCAAACACCAGGCCCCAGTCTCAGACATGTTTTCAGTACATTTCCACTCACTGTCAGAAAAGCATGGTTCATAGTGGGCTTCTTGGGCTGGGCGGGAGGAGGAGTGTTTTCAATATCCAGATCTCCCATCAGGCCCTGTACTATACACACTCTTTCCACCCTGCACAAACAGCACCCCTGGAACTATGCTTTCCTGAGAGTGAGTGGATACGTACTGACATAGATGGCTGACACTGGTGTCTTTTGTTGGGAGCACAAGGCCCTTTTGGTAGTTGTGGTAAAGTCAGACACCAGTGCCCAGTGTCATGCATTCTGCTAACACATTTTGAACACTGTGGGTGAGCTTAGTTCCTTTTGAGCTGTTTGTGCTGGGTGTGAAGGTGTATGTTGGACAGGGCCTGATGGGAGCTGTACCCATTACAAATACTCCTCCTCCCTACCAGCCCGGGTAACTTCTCTGAGCCTATGGCGAACTGACAGTGAGAGGAAGTGTACTAGCATGAAGGCTGACACTGCTGCATTGCGTTAAATGTGAATCAAAATCCAAACACTGCATTGTGCATTTAACACCATGCAACGGTGCCAGCTATCTTGCTAGTGCACCTCCACTCACTGTCAGGCAGCCATAGCCACAGGTGAAGTGGTTGTGCTGGGTGGAAAAGGAGTGGTTGCCATTACTCCAATCAGGCTCTGTCCTACACACACTCTTCCCACCCAGAGAAACCTGCCCACATGGCAGAATGGTTTCCTGACAGTGATTAGAAATGTATTATCAAGATGTGTGACACTGTTGCCTGGAGTCTGAATTGGCCATAAATCCCATCCAGGCCTTGTGCTCCAAACACCAGTCCACAGTGTCATTGATGTTGGCAGTATATTCCCACTCACTTCCAGGAAAGCAGCATTCAAATGAAGCTGGCCGTGATGGGTGGTAAGAGTGTGTGTATAACAGAGCCTGATGAGAGTTGTAGTGCTAGCAACCACTTCTCCCCACCCAGCACAACCAGTTCATATGAGCCTACGGCAAGATGCATGGTGTCTAAAGCACAAAGCCTTGATGGGAGTTGTAGTCAAGTCAAACAACAGGCACCAGTGTCAGACATCCTGCTAGTACATTTTGCACCCCTGTGAGGTAAACATAGTTCAT
The DNA here is from genome assembly GCF_964204655.1 of Triturus cristatus. Lineage (NCBI taxonomy): Eukaryota > Metazoa > Chordata > Amphibia > Caudata > Salamandridae > Triturus > Triturus cristatus. Next base: position 323,692,856 of record NC_140588.1, read on the forward strand.
GCTGGGCTGTTTGAGCTGGGTTGGAAGGTGTACGTATGACAGGTCCTGATGGGAGTTGTAGCCATTGCAAATACTCCTCCTCTCATCCAGCCCTGGTAACTCCTCTGGGCCTAATCCTACCTCACAGTGAGGGGATGTGGACTAGCAAGATGGCTCACACTGCTTTGTGGTGTGTTACTTGAAGCCAACTCCCATCTAGGCACTGTGCTCCACAAACCAGTTCCCAGTGTCAGCCATCTTGCGAAGTACACTTCCATTCACTGTCAGGTAGCCATAGGTGAAGATGAAGTGGTTGTGCTGGGTGAGAGGAGGAGTCGTTGCCATGTCCTAAACACACCTTCCCACCAACCACAAACAAACAGCTTTTCTTTCCTGACATTGAGGGGAAATGTGCTGGCAAGGTAGCTAAACCTGGGGACTGTTATTCAAACCACAAGGCCATGATGGGAGTTGTGGTCAGCTCAGACAACAGGCACCACTGTCAGACATCTTGCCAGCACTTTTCCACTCACTGTCAGGAAAGCAGAGTACTATGTAGGTTAGCTGGGCTGGTTTGGAAGGTGTGCGGAGGACAAGGCCTGATGGAAATTGGAGTCAGTGCAAACACTCCTCCTTTCACCCAGCCCAAATGCCCACCAGGAATCATACTTCCCTCACAGTTGATGGGGATGTACTAGCAAGATGGCTGACACTGGGGACTGCAGTTCAAACCACAAGGCCATGATGGGAGTTGTTGTCAGCTCAGACAACAAGCATCACTGTCAGACATCTTGCTAGTTCCCTTTCCCTCATTGTCATGACACCACTATTCAGGGTGGGTCGTTTATGCTGGGTGGGAAGGTGTGTGTGGGCCTAGGCCTCCTGGGAGTTGTAGTGACAGCAAACACTCCTCCTCCCATCCAGCACAACTAGCCGACCCAGAACCTTCTTTCCCGGACAGTGATTGGGAGTGTACTGTCAAGATGTCTGACACTGCTGACTGGTTTTGGAAGCACATGGCCTTGATTGGAGTTGGCTTCAAGTTTAACACCATGCAGCAGTGTCAGCCATCTTGCTAGTCCCCTTACCCTCACTGTGAGGAATGCTTAGACCTAGAGAAGTTATCTGGGCAGGGTGGGGGGAGTAGTATTTGCATTGGCTACAACTCACATCAGGCCTTGTCACTTCCCACCAGCACTTCCCACCCAGCACAAAAAGCCTACCTAAAACACTGCTTCCCTGACAGTGAGTGGAAATGTACTTGCAAGGTGTCTGACACTGGGCACTGGTGCCTGATTTGTCTACAACTCCCAACAGGACCTTGGGGTCCAAACACCAGTCTGCAGTGCCAGCCATTTTGTCAGTACATTGCTACTCACTGTCACGCAAGCAGAGTTTCAGGTAGGCTAGTTGGGCTGGGTAAGAAGAGTGTGTGTGGGACAGGGCCTGATGGGAGACGTAGTCAGGGCACATACTCCTCCTCCCAACCAGCACAAACAGCCCAGCAGGAACCATGCTTACCTGACAGTGGGTGGAAATGTACTGAGAAAATGGCAGACACTGTGGACTGGTGTCTGGAGCACAAAGCCTTGTTGGGAATTGCGGACAAATAGGCACCAGTCATTATTGTTAGACATCTTTCAAGTACATTCCCACTTACTGTCTGGGAAGCAGAGTTGGAAGTAGGCTTTTGGTGTTGGGTGTGAAGGTTTGTGTAGAACAAGGTCTTATGTGAGTTGAAGCCATTGCAAAGACTCTGCCTCCCACCCAGCCCTGCAAACTCCTCTGGGCCTCTGCTTACCTGACAGTGTGGAAGTGTACCAGCAAGGTGGCTGACACTGGTGCATGGTGTTGAACTTGAAGCTAACTCCCATCAAGGCCTTGTGCTCTAAACACCATGCATCAGTGTCAGCCATCTTGCTAGTACACTTCAATTCACTGCCATGTAACCATATGCCCAGATGATCTGGTTGTACTGGTTGGGAGACGGAGTGTTTGCCATGACTACATCTCCCATCAGGCTTTGTCCTCCACACACCTTTCTACCCATCCCACCTAGCTCACTTGGGACTCTGCCTTCCTGACAGTGAGTGGCAATGAGATGCCAAGATGTCTGACACTTGGGACTGGTGTCTGATTTGTCCACAACTCCCAACAGTGCCTTGAGTTCCAAACACCAGTCCCCAGCGTTAGACATCTTGCCAGTATATTCCCATTGACTGTCAGGTAAACCTAGTTCTAGGTGGGCTTGTTAGGCTGAGTGGGAGAAGGAGTAGTTGCACTGACTACAACTCCCATCAGACCCTGTCCCACACACAGCTGCCCAGCCAGCCCAAACAACACACCTGGAACTATGCAGTCCCTGATAGTGAACACAGATGTACTGGCAAGCTGGCTGACACCAAGGACTGGTATTTGGACCACAGGGTCATAATGGGATTTAACTTCAAGTTCAACACCATGTGCTGTGAAAATCATCTTGCAAGTACACTTCCCCACACTGTCAGGTAGCCACAGGCCCAGATAAGCTACATGGGATGGGTGTGAGGAAGAGTGCTTGCTGTCACTACAACTCCAATCAGGCCTGGGCCCACAAAAACCTTCCCACACAGCTCAAACAGCACACCAGAAAGAGTGGTGTTCAGACAATTAGGGGTAGTGGGACAGCATAGTCCCATGTGTGCTGTGTGATCTGGGTGGGAAGGTGTGTGTAGGACAGAGCCTGATGGGAGATGTAGTCAGTACAAACACTCCTCTTCCTGGCCAGCACAACCAGGCCACCAAGAAGAGCAATGTCCTGACAATGATGGGAAGTGTACATTCAAGATGTCTGACACTGGTGCCTGTTGTTTGAGTTGACTACAACTCCCATCAAGGCCTTCTGCTCCAGACACCATGCAGCAGTGTCAGCCATCTTGCTAGTTCATTTCCACTCACTGTCAGGAAAGCATAGTTCCAGGTGGTCATGTTGTGCTGGGTAGGAATAGGAGTGTTTGCTGTCACTACAACTCCCATCAGGCCTGTGCCCACACCCACCTTCCCAGACATCCCAAACAGCCTATGTGGGAATCTGCTGTCCGGAGAGTGAAAATGTGCTAGCATGATGACTGGTGTTTAGAGCACAAAGCCTTGCTGTGAGTTTGCAAGAAGTATGTATATGGTAATAGTTTTATGCATTTTCATTTTCATTGCAGTTATGTTGTTTATCAATATTAGCTACACATCACAGGTTCATTGACTATATATTTGTTTTATCTGAGGACAGTCATTTGTTTAACTGTGTGCTTTACAGTGATGTCTGTAGAGGAGTAATTGGTAACTTTAGTAGAATGTAGTGAAAGTACTTACCAGGCTCTGGTGCTTCTGTGAGCCCATTGACGCTCTCCGGAGGAAGCATGGCATGCACCTTTTCCTCTCAGGAAGTGAAGTGCACAGGTGTTGCAGGTGGGCCACCACCAGTCTGTTGGCTTTCTGCATGTTCTTCAGCTAGCAGTTTTTTTACCCTCCTTCTAACCTCATAATACCTTCTCCTGATATCCTCCATTGAGCGCGGGACAGATGCTTCAGTGTTCACCTTGTTGACAATCCTGTCCCACATCCTATTTCTCTTGGCAAGGGGGATCTGTTAGACTAGGTTACCAAATATATGTTGGCTCTACTCTGACTATTTAATCTACAAGCAATTCAAACTCATTTTCTTTATTTAATACGTGGCTGGTTCCTCTGGGGCATGGCGATTGTGAATGTGAAGGTGAGTGTGAGTGTGAATATAAAAAAGAGTGTGTTTGTAAGATGTTTTTCAAAGTAAAATCTGTGCAAGTTGTGTGGTGGGTGAAGTGTCTGAGTATGTCAGGCAGAGAGCAGGGAATGTGGACAAAGGCCTGAGACCTGGCAGTAGTAGTGTTGGAGCAAAGGATCATGGTCATGTTTTTGGCCCCTTTATATAAGTAGATTGGTGGGCTTGGCTAATATTTTAATTTGTTTATTTTATTTTATTTGGTGGTGCCAAAACTTGTTGTTGTGAGTGTTTATTTCAGTTTACACTTGCCATTTGTAACACAAACTGACACGGTCAGAGTTTTACATGCAATTCATCATAATCTGTCAGTCAGAATCCCCGAATCCGATTCGGTTGGAAACGTTTCCGAGACCGAGTCCGTCAGAATACTTTACAACCGACACTGTAATCAGCCCAATATTTCTGTTTTTTGAGTGGCCTTAAGTGGTAGAATGTCAAGTTTGTATGCTCAATTAGTAAGAACCTCATTAATTTTGTTGTTGCTTGTATGGCCAGTGTGTGGATCAAAGTTCGATCTGAGGTATCTCTTACTTTCTCCTGGATGAATATTTTCAATGCTTTGTTTTTCAAATTGCCATGGTTTACAGTTGTTTACGAGGATTTTATCTTTCTGTTGACTTATGTAAAATCTATGTTTATTTCACATATACGGCCTGATTTCGATGTCAGGCGGAATTCCTTCTTCCTGACACTGACTCGGTCCTGGACCGACTGACACCCAGTCGGCGGTCCCGACCTCCTCATTAGGATGAGACAGAACACTGTTTAGTTGTAATCCTATATTTCACTATGAGAGCATGCATTACAGCTGTAAACCATGAACTGAGGGGCGCGGTTCATTCCTCTCAAAGTGCCTGCCACAAGGTGCAGGGATCAACTGGGGTGCAACGTATATAAGAGAGAGTAGCGCACTCCAGGCGTGATGAAATTGTATATAAGATGGTAATACGGTAGGTGGTGCAATGAGGTGGGTTCTCCTGAGTGTGAGGATAATCAAAGCATGAATGCCCTCTCCTGTGTTAGAAGAGTGTCCCCTACTTGCACTCAGTGAAAAAGTTCAATCGTTAATTCAAAAATTCAAAACATTCTCCTCAACGTGGTTTTCAGTGAAAGTCTTTTTATTCTTCAGGTGTTCAATAGCGTAGTGATCTACAACATCTTTGGTGTGTCCGCTTTGAATTTAACAGTCATTCAAATTGCCCAATGTATTTCGGGCCACTATGCCCTTCATCAGGGGGTTCTGTACTGTAAAAAAGGAAACGAGGTATCAGCCTAGTAATATAGAATGTGAGTATATGAGTCGGGGTAAAAATAAATGCAAAAAAAGTGTGATGGATTTGTGGGGTGGTAACGTGCATGGCGTACAGGCCGCTACATGATGGTGATTGAATTAGGGGCAATAGAGTGATGGGAAGAGTGTTTGGTGAATAGACCCGTGTTGAAAAGGGCGATAAGTTCGTGAACATTCAGAGTTGTAGTGATACTTATTTAATCAGGGAGTGTGCACAAGTGAAAAACGACCAGCGGTAAACGACAGTGTGCTTGTGCGGTGTGAAGAGTGATCCCAAAAGAATAATCGGTAAAAGAGTGGAATTAATGCAAAACGCGGAAAAAAGATTGTAGTGGTAAACTCACATGACTGTAAGAACTGTATTTATGATTATCTGTAACAAATGACACGATGGAATAAGACGTAAGAAGTAAAAGTGACGTGAAGCCGAACGCGGCAATGCAAGATAGCGTGACAGAAACTTACTCGCAGTAGAGTGGAATCACAGTTGTTCCGTAATCCGTGGTTTAGAAGCAAAAGCCGGGCGGTGTTTGCGGAAATGGTAACTGAACGTGCGCATGCGTGAGATTAAATCGACATGGATAAGGATTGTGGGCGATGGCAAAAACTACAAAGAAAAAAGACTCGTAGTTTTTCCAGTGAACCAGATCTGTGTCAGGAGTGACGGCAATGGAGCGACGTGTAATGTAGTATACAAAAAGGTTTAAAGGCGGGCAAAAATGAGTGCGTGGTGTGATCGGTAGAACTAACAGTGCCGGAGGTGCAATGGGTTGAAATTCAAAAATAGTAGAACAGAATGGTTCTCGTGAGTAGAAAATTAGGTGTTTCAGAACACAGTACTATACATATGTTCAAAAGACAATAATAAACAAAAATCATATCTCTAAATGTTCACAAACTGATCGCCCTGTTCACCAAACACACTGCCCATCACTTGATTGCTCCTAATTCAACAAATTCAATCACCATCACATAGCGGCCTGTACGCCATGCACTTTACCACCCCACAAATCCATCACACGTTTTTTGCATTTATGTTAACCCCGACTCATATACCCACATTCTACATTACTAGGCTGATACCTCATTTCCTTTTTTACAGTACACAAGCCCCTGATGAAGGGCATAGTGGCCTGAAATGCATTGGGCAATTTGAATGACTGTTAAATTCAAAGCGGACACACCAAAGATGTTGAAGATCACTATGCTATTGAACAGCTGAAGAATAAAAAAGACTTTCACTGTAAACCACGTTGAGAAGAATGTTTTTAATTTTTAGATTAACAATTGAACTTTTTCACTGAGTGCAAGTAGGGGAC